>NC_069499.1:607589799-607744799 GCF_027579735.1 Bombina bombina | reverse complement strand
AAATAGTTTGCATAAAAAAATGTTTAAACATTGCTGGCAAGTATTTTAAAATAATTTTTAAAAATAAGCAAAATACTTATATAGCCATGCTGTCTGGAGCACTGTGCTCCCCCCCCCCCCCCACACACACCACACACCCATTATCAGTGTTTAGACACAGGCATTGTATTTCAACTGAGTTCACAGCTTCTGGGTATGCTCCAGCAGATAATCACTGTGCACTTTTGCACTCTACCAGCGTTTTGTACTTTTCATATGGTTGCACTGTTATATTCTTTTTGCACACTTATCTTTTAATTGTTGTTTTTCTTTTTGCTCCTTCTTCTTTGAATGTACGGGTCTTTACGACTTATATTGCACTGACTTATAATAATTTGTTCTCTTTAGTTTAGAGTTGAACCAATAATAGTATAACTGGTGATCTTACTATCTAGAAGAATCCCCAGGGTGCTAAATTGTAAGTAGAGCACACCCACACAAAAAAACAGCATAAGCCACAAAACATCACAGACCAAAAAACAAACACTAAAAAAGTTGTATTCTCTGGAAGAGAGCGCTGAGACAGTACAAAATAGTAACACCATGGTAACAAGGATTATTTCCTGGAATGTGGGAGGAGTCATGTTTTCTATTAAAAGGAAAACTAAAACAACTAAAATCTTACGGAACAGATATAGTCATATTGCAGGACACACACTTGAAACCAGCAGAACATCAAAAACTCAAACAAGGTTGGGTGGGGGGAGGTAATATACACAGAATATGAAACTACTAGGGCTAGGGGAAACGCTATCCTTTTTAGGAAAAACCTAGACTACAAAATTCTCAAAACTCTAGTAGACTCAGAGGGCATACATACTACTCCAGTTAGAGCTTAAAGGAAGCCTAGTGACCATGGGTGGCATGTATGGTCCGCACACACACAAACAAAATTTTTGGAGCGAACTCAGAACACAACTTCTTAACTTCTCAGGTACACCACTGATACTGGGGGACGACTTTAATGTGGTACCACAGACAAAAGCTGATAGATTCAAAAATCCCAATTCCACATACAGTTAAAAAAGAATGCAACTAAATGCAAAAAGAGAATCCCTAATGTTAAACAAATTCATAAAAGCACTATACCTTATAGATATTTGGAGGAACAGGAATACCGATTTTTTTTTTCTCATATCAGATTTTCTAAGCCCAAGAGTCACTGAAGCTGCGATAGATACCCCCACTATATCTGATAATGCACCAATCCTTCTCAAACTGACACTAGGAAAGATTAAAAAATAATCTAACCACTGGTCATTTCCCAAATATTTATATCACAACATCAACCTCAAAAGGCACTTAGTTGGGGAATGGTTAGCATACCAATCCTTAAATCAGCAACACATTACAGACCCAGTGCCCTATTGGGAGGTGGGCAAAGCTGTCCTCAGAGGGGTGATCACATCTTTTGTCATCAAGGGTAAAAGGAAAACCAGGGAAGAGCAAGCTCTGAGGCAACTAATAAATGCTAGAAACAAATACCTTAGACAACCGACGGAGGCACTTAAACAAAAATACAAACACATCAAAGCCCAAAGAGACATAATGCTAGCCCAAAATGCGGCTAGAGATATGCAAGCAGCACACGCCAGATATTACAAGCATGGAAGCAAGACGGGGAGACTATTAGCAAGATTAAACAAATTGACTAAAGGCACAAACATCATAATAGCCATAGTAGATAAGGCTATCCATCATACAGAAGACAGAGAAATACAGAAAATACTCAAAGAATACTATACACAGTTATATAAAGGGGGAGATGTTGATGAGGAGGTAAAGGCAGCATTCTGGAACAATCTAAAACTTCCCACTCTAACAGAAAAACATTTAAACGTCATAAACGCACCTATAACCATAACAGAGATAATTAAACAATTGGAGATATGCCACTTGAAAAGGCCCCAGGTCCGTATGGACTGCCGAGTGATTTCTATAAAATAATCAAATCAGAAGTAGCCGAGACCCTCTCCACACTATTTAATAAAATCATGAAAGGAACAGCCAAAATGACACAAAGATTCACTGAGGCAAACATTAGCCTAATCCCTAAACCAGACAGAGACTCACTCTACCCTGCATCTTACAGACCCATATCCCTCATGAATTCGGACTATAAATTATTCACTAAAATTCTTGCGACTAGATTAGCGACAGTATTACCTCATTTAGTGCATAAAGACCAGACAGGATTTGTCAAAAATACAAACGCGGTCACAAACATAAGAACATTGCAATACCTATTGACCCACTATTGGAACCAGAAAGACCTTAGGCAGGAAAAGACCACTCATAACGTGTGCACGTTGCTAGTAGATGTGGAAAAGGCTTTTGATAAGGTACTCTGGGATCACCTTTTCCTAACTCTCCATAATTTTGGGATCAGAGGACACTTTGCTAAAACAATGTAAACACTTTACACATCCCCACAAGCCGCAATACTAATAAATGGTACTCCATCCCAATCCTTTCCTCTTGAAAGAGGTATGAGACAGGGCTGCCCACTTTCCACCACCCCCATATTTGATCTTGCCCTAGAACCTCTAGCCATCAAGATAAGAGAGGAGACAGAAGGCCTTACAATAGGAAACAGAACACTACATCTCTCTCTATTTGCTGACAATATGATATTATATTTTCAAGATCCTGTCTCCAGCATCTCTAAAGTAATGGACATCATAACAGAATTTGGGAAGATTTCCAGATACAAAATTAACACAGATAAAACAGAACTAGTATGGCTAACAACACAAAAAAAACCACACCGAGTATAAACTATGATTTCAGGATAGTGAAGGGAAACTTTAAGTATCTATGCATTAAACTAAATGTGGATCCTAACACACGGTGGCCTAGATTTAGAGTTCGGCGGTAGCCGTCAAAACCAGCGTTAGAGGCTCCTAACGCTGGTTTTGGCCGCCCGCTGGTATTTGGAGTCAGTGATTAAAGGGTCTAACGCTCACTTTGCAGCCACGACTTTTCCATACCGCAGATCCCCCTACGCCATTTGCGTAGCCTATCTTTTCAATGGGATCTTTCTAACGCCGGTATTTAGAGTCGTTTCTGCAGTGAGCGTTAGAGCTCTAACGACAAGATTCCAGCCGCCTGAAAATAGCAGGAGTTAAGAGCTTTCTGGCTAACGCCGGTTCATAAAGCTCTTAACTACTGTACCCTAAAGTACACTAACACCCATAAACTACCTATGTACCCCTAAACCGAGGTCCCCCCAAATCGCCGCCACTCGATTAAAATTTTTAACCCCTAATCTGCCGACCGCCACCTACGTTATACTTATGTACCCCTAATCTGCTGCCCCTAACACCGCCGACCCCTGTATTATATTTATTAACCCCTAACCTGCCCCCCACAACATCGCCGCCAGCTACTTAAATTAATTAACCCCTAATCTTCCGACCGCAAAGCGCCGCCACCTACGTTATCCCTATGTACCCCTAATCTGCTGCCCTAACATCGCCGACCCCTATGTTATATTTATTAACCCCTAATCTGCACCCCACAACGTCGCCGACACCTACCTACACTTATTAACCCCTAATCTGCCGAGCGGACCTGAGCGCTACTATAATAAAGTTATTAACCCCTAATCCGCCTCACTAACCCTATCATAAATGGTATTAACCCCTAATCTGTCCTCCCTAACATCGCCGACACCTACCTTCAATTATTAACCCCTAATCTTCCGATCGGAGCTCACCGCTATTCTAATAAATGTATTAACCCCTAAAGCTAAGTCTAACCCTAACACTAACACCCCCCTAACTTAAATATAATTTACATCTAACGAAATTAATTAACTCTTATTAAATAAATTAATCCTATTTAAAGCTAAATACTTACCTGTAAAATAAACCCTAATATAGCTACAATATAAATTATAATTATATTATAGCTATTTTAGGATTAATATTTATTTTACAGGCAACTTGGTATTTATTTTAACTAGGTACAATAGCTATTAAATAGTTAAGAACTATTTAATAGTTACCTAGTTAAAATAATTACAAATTTACCTGTAAAATAAATCCTAACCTAAGATATAATTAAACCTAACACTACCCTATCAATACAATAATTAAATAAACTACCTACAATTACCTACAATTAACCTAACACTACACTATCAATAAATTAAATAAACACAATTGCTACAAATAAATACAATTAAATAAACTAGCTAAAGTACAAAAAATAAAAAAGAACTAAGTTACAGAAAATAAAAAAATATTTACAAACATAAGAAAAATATTACAACAATTTTAAACTAATTACACCTACTCTAAGCCCCCTAATAAAATAACAAAGCCCCCCAAAATAAAAAATTCCCTACCCTATTCTAAATTAAAAAAGTTACAAGCTCTTTTACCTTACCAGCCCTGAACAGGGCCCTTTGCGGGGCATGCCCCAAGAAGTTCAGCTCTTTTGCCTGTAAAAAAAAACATACAATACCCCCCCCCCCAACATTACAACCCACCACCCACATACCCCTAATCTAACCCAAACCCCCCTTAAATAAACCTAACACTAATCCCCTGAAGATCTTCCTACCTTGTCTTCACCATCCAGGTATCACCGATCGGTCCTGGCTCCGATATCTTCATCCAACCCAAGCGGGGGCTAGACATCCACTGAAGAAGTCCAGAAGAGGGTCCAAAGTCTTCCTCCTATCCGGCAAGAAGAGGACATCCGGACCGGCAAACATCTTCTCCAAGCGGCATCTTCGATCTTCTTCCATCCGGAGCGAAGCGGCAGGATCCTGAAGACCCCCAGCGCGGAACAACCATCCGGACCGACGACTGAACGACGAATGACGGTTCCTTTAAGGGACGTCATCCAAGATGGCGTCCCTCGAATTCCGATTGGCTGATAGGATTCTATCAGCCAATCGGAATTAAGGTATGAATTTTCTGATTGGCTGATGGAATCAGCCAATCAGAATCTAGTTCAATCCGATTGGATGATCCAATCAGCCAATCAGATTGAGCTCGCATTCTATTGGCTGATCGGAACAGCCAATAGAATGCGAGCTCAATCTGATTGGCTGATTGGATCAGCCAATCGGATTGAACTTGATTCTGATTGGCTGATTCCATCAGCCAATCAGAAAATTCCTACCTTAATTCCGATTGGCTGATAGAATCCTATCAGCCAATCGGAATTCGAGGGACGCCATCTTGGATGACGTCCCTTAAAGGAACCGTCATTCGTCGTTCAGTCGTCGGTCCGGATGGATGTTCCGCGCTGGGGGTCTTCAGGATCCTGCCGCTTCGCTCCGGATGGAAGAAGATCGAAGATGCCGCTTGGAGAAGATGTTTGCCGGTCCGGATGTCCTCTTCTTGCCGGATAGGAGGAAGACTTTGGACCCTCTTCTGGACTTCTTCAGTGGATGTCTAGCCCCCGCTTGGGTTGGATGAAGATATCGGAGCCAGGACCGATCGGTGATACCTGGATGGTGAAGACAAGGTAGGAAGATCTTCAGGGGATTAGTGTTAGGTTTATTTAAGGGGGGTTTGGGTTAGATTAGGGGTATGTGGGTGGTGGGTTGTAATGTTGGGGGGGGGGGTATTGTATGTTTTTTTTTACAGGCAAAAGAGCTGAACTTCTTGGGGCATGCCCCGCAAAGGGCCCTGTTCAGGGCTGGTAAGGTAAAAGAGCTTGTAACTTTTTTAATTTAGAATAGGGTAGGGAATTTTTTATTTTGGGGGGCTTTGTTATTTTATTAGGGGGCTTAGAGTAGGTGTAATTAGTTTAAAATTGTTGTAATATTTTTCTTATGTTTGTAAATATTTTTTTATTTTCTGTAACTTAGTTCTTTTTTATTTTTTGTACTTTAGCTAGTTTATTTAATTGTATTTATTTGTAGCAATTGTGTTTATTTAATTTATTGATAGTGTAGTGTTAGGTTAATTGTAGGTAATTGTAGGTAGTTTATTTGATTATTGTATTGATAGGGTAGTGTTAGGTTTAATTATATCTTAGGTTAGGATTTATTTTACAGGTAAATTTGTAATTATTTTAACTAGGTAACTATTAAATAGTTCTTAACTATTTAATAGCTATTGTACCTAGTTAAAATAAATACCAAGTTGCCTGTAAAATAAATATTAATCCTAAAATAGCTATAATATAATTATAATTTATATTGTAGCTATATTAGGGTTTATTTTACAGGTAAGTATTTAGCTTTAAATAGGATTAATTTATTTAATAAGAGTTAATTAATTTCGTTAGATGTAAATTATATTTAAGTTAGGGGGGTGTTAGTGTTAGGGTTAGACTTAGCTTTAGGGGTTAATACATTTATTAGAATAGCGGTGAGCTCCGATCGGAAGATTAGGGGTTAATAATTGAAGGTAGGTGTCGGCGATGTTAGGGAGGGCAGATTAGGGGTTAATACCATGTATGATAGGTTAGTGAGGCGGATTAGGGGTTAATAACTTTATTATAGTAGCGCTCAGGTCCGCTCGGCAGATTAGGGGTTAATAAGTGTAGGTAGGTGTCGGCGACGTTGTGGGGGGCAGATTAGGGGTTAATAAATATAACATAGGGGTCGGCGATGTTAGGGCAGCAGATTAGGGGTACATAGGGATAACGTAGGTTGCGGCGGTTTACGGAGCGGCAGATTAGGGGTTAAAAGTGTAATGCAGGGGTCAGCGATAGCGGGGGCGGCAGAATAGGGGTTAATAAGTGTAAGGTTAGGGGTGTTTAGACTCGGGGTACATGTTAGGGTGTTAGGTGCAGACGTAGGAAGTGTTTCCCCATAGGAAACAATGGGGCTGCGTTAGGAGCTGAACGCTGCTTTTTTGCAGGTGTTAGGTTTTTTTTCAGCTCAAACAGCCCCATTGTTTCCTATGGGGGAATCGTGCACGAGCACGTTTTTGATGCCGGCCGCGTCCGTAAGCAACTCTGGTATCGAGAGTTGCATTTGCGGTAAAAATGCTCTACGCTCCTTTTTTGGAGCCTAACGCAGCATTTGTTTTAACTCTCGATACCAGAGTTAATTTTATGGTGCGGCCAGAAAAAAGCCCGCGGAGCGTTAACAGCCCTTTTACCGCCGAACTCCAAATCTAGGCCGGTATGAGGCAAACCACTCACCACTTAAAAAAGAGGCTCAGGACCTCATAGCACACTGGACAAAACTTTCCCTTTACAATGACAGGTAGAATTAGCTTAATAAAAATGATATTGTTACCTAAACTTCTATATTTGCTTCAAATGTTACATTATGTACTAAGTAAGACAGATGTTAAATACTGGAACTCACTGATATTTTCATTTATATGGGCAAAGAAAAAGCACAGAATTAAACATTTAAAAATGATTAGCTCGGAGGATGTTGGGGGGATGGCGGTACCGGATGTCAAAATGTATAGCTGGGCGGCTCAGGCAAAGTACGCATTAGATTGGATGATAGGGCAGGATCATTTCACCATACCAGACCTAGAGCAAGAGGTAAAACCCTGGCTCCTCGCAATGCTACTGCATATGAGTGACACTAAAGCAGACAAATATCTATCAAAACATCCACTACTCCAACAGCCAGCGTATGCCTGGAGAAAAATGTATCGCAAATTATGAGTAAGTCACAAGGTCACTAGGCTCCTTCCACTACAGGGTAACCCAAATTTTATCCTAGGCTTCACTACCCATGCATTTAAGGGTTGGAAAGAAAAGGGAATAGACACCATATCCAAGCTAATAGATGAAAGTGTTTGGAACATTTACTCATTTACACAACTACAAACAAATACAGCACCACATAATCAACATTTTGCATACTTGCAAGCGAAACAATACATAACAAGCCTCCTACACCCCAGTCAACTTTCATCAATAGACAGCAGTCTTAATCAAGTGATCACCATATTCGCGCAGGAAAGCAAATCAATTTCCCCCAATATATAAATCACTAGTAGCCATTGACAATGCATGCACTTTACAGCAATGTAACCCCTACTATGTTACAACAAAGTATAACAAAATAGAGGAAAGCTTCACTTTTAGCCAGTATAAGAGAATCACACACCAAAATACTGGGGACAGCATACGTAACACCCAAAACATATAGAACATGGAAACCTAACTACGAAGGGAAATGCCCAAAATGTTCCTACCCAGTGGCAGATCTACTACACATGCTATGGTCATGCCCTAAGTTGTACAGATTCTGGGGAATGCTGATTAGGTGGGTGAACTCTATTATCAATAAAAACGTAACCATCATCGCACAGGAAATTATATTTCTTGATATTCAAAACCTACCGGCACAGGGGGTGGAGCAAGCTCTGAGACTGAACGGTCGCATCTTACCATAGCTCCGGCTATATAGTACAAATTAATGCAAATTTGACCGGTCAGCTTAGCTTTTTTGTGAAACTATTACGTCTGAGGGTTCATAGAAGTGGAACAAGCAGCTCAGAGACCGAAAAAGACGCTGACAAGTAGAGAGATTCCGCATACTTCTCACGGAGCTTGTGACCGGGGCTTCTCCGGAGTAGCCATATTTTGACCCACGTGGAGGACTAATACTAGACATGACTAACTACAAGAGAAGACTCCTGGACATCCTACTTGAACGATTTCTAAATTTAGTAAACAAGATTAATCCTGGAGCTCACATCGTATGACACAGGCCCCAAGCTATTGTCTGGATGACATGAAGCTCAGATGTGGGAGCTGACCCCCAAGAGGATTGCAGCAACGGGGACCACTGAGACTCAAGCCACTATAGAGGGTGTAAGCACAAACATCACATCTAAAGCATACAAGGAGATGAATCCACCTTTTGTTTTCTCAATTGCCCCACTCAATAACGGAGTAGACAGATCAAGCAGAGTTTACCATCTAAACAGCCTGACAGTGGAAGTGCCCACCCGGCACAAATGTTTCCATGTTTCTTATGTGGTCTTCCAATTTTGGAGCAATCTAATTGTGCGGGGGAGTTTCACACACTGAATGGCGAAGGCTGGCGGTTGGAGAGGTGGCCTTGTCTGTGGGACTGACTTGGCCGCGCAGAGAGTCTCGGGTATGCTTTGCTCCTCTGGTGCGACATATGGACTTCATGTGAAGTCTTATATGGCTGTGGACAGTGCCCTACACGTTAAGACACCAGATTGCCCTGTTCGCTGACATTGGGAAATGTGGATGGATACCACAGCCGAGAGATACCGGCACCCGCGATGAGGAATAGGTTAAATGAGTAATCTAAAAGAAGTGCCTAGTATTTAAAGCTCCTTACTCCGAGACTTATACTGTTAGGTTTGTTTTTGTTCCTTCTTTCTTATTTAATATTGGACAGAGAACCTGAAGATTTGAAATTCTGAGCTCCATTAAATTGGTGAATATATATAATTGGATATTTACTAGTTAAGCTTATCTATCGGCTAGATTACGAGTTTTGCGTTATGAGGGGGCAGTGCTAACTTACACGTTATTGTCACCGCTCACTTACCTACAGCGCTGGTATAACAGGTTTTCAGAAACTCTGCGTTATTAGGCAAGAAGTGAGCGTAGAGCAAAATTGTGCTCCATACCGCATTCCAATACCAGCGCTGCTTAAGTCAGTGGTGAGCTGGTTTCACGTGCTCGTGCATGATTTGCCCATAGACATCAATGGGGAGAGCCGGCTGAAATAAAGCCTAACACCTGCAATAAAGCAGCATAAAGCTCCATAACGCAGCCCCATTGATTCCTATGGGGAAACTAAATTTATGTTTACACCTAACACCCTAACATGAACCCTGAGTCTAAACACCCCTAATCTTACACTTATTAACCCCTAATCTTCCGCCCCCAACATCGCTGACACCTACATTATACTTATTAACCCCTAATCTGCCTCTCCGGACATCGCCACCACTATAATAAACATATTAACCCCTAAACAGCAGCACTCCTGCATCACAAACACTAGTTAAATATTATTAACCCCTAATCTGCTGCCCCTAACATCGCCGCCACCTACATTACTGTTATTAACCCCTTATCTGCCACCCCCAACGTCGCCGCCACTATACTAAAGTTATAAACCCCTAAACCTAAGTCTAACCCTAACCCTAACACCCCCTAACTTAAATATAATTAAAATAAATCTAAATAAAAATTCCTATCATTACCTAAATAATTCCTATTTAAAACTAAATACTTACCTGTAAAATAAACCCTAAGCTAGCTACAATATAACTAATAGTTACATTGTAGCTAGCTTAGGGTTTATTTCTATTTCTCTTGTAAGATGTATTTAGTCCACGGATTCATCCATACTTGTGGAATATTCTCCTTCCCTACAGGAAGTGGCAAAGAGAGCACCCACAGCAGAGCTGTCTATATAGCTCCTCCCTTAGCTCCGCCCCCCAGTCATTCTCTTTGCCTGCTTAACTGCTAGGAAGGGTAAAGTGAGTGTGGTGACAAAAATGTTAGTTTTTATTTTCTCAAGCAAACGTTTGTTATTTTAAATGGTACCGGTGTGTACTATTTACTCTCTGGCAGAAAAGGGATGAAGATGATGATCTTAGCATTTTGTAACTAAGATCCACTGCTGTTCTCACAAGAGCTGAAGAGTACAGGAAAACTTCAGTTGGGGGAACACTTTGCAGGCTAAACTGCATTAAGGTATGTTCAGTCTATTTTTTTCTAGACAGACTGTGTTATTTCTAGAAAAGGCTGGCAATATCCCCATGAGGGAAAGGTAAGCTGTATTCAGTAAAAAAAAAAAAAAAAGGAATCCAAGCTTGCATAAAGAGCTCATTAGTTACTGGTGACACTGATAGGAAAAAGCGTTTTGGTTTTATTGCAAATATAACGCTTTTTGAGGGACTTTAAGGGGTCTTTGTGGCTTGTTTAAGGGTTATTAACCCACATGGCTAGTTTATGAAACACTCTGTTGTGTTTCTTTTAGGCCCCATAACATCGAGTGAGGTGGGAGGGGCCTATTTTCGTGCCTCAGTTGCACAGTTTCTTTACCTCAGAAGCATCCAGCTACTTCTCCAGAGGTTCCTACTGTATTTGAGGGCTGTAAAGAGGTTTTTTTCCCCACAAATCGTTCCTAAAGGGCAGGTAGGCGCCACAGCAGAGCTGTAGCAAGGTGCTGAACGCTATCTTACCGGTTTTTACGTTTTTTCAATTTGGTTTTAACATTAAGGGGTTAATTGTTTCTTTGCATAGTGGTGCAAAGTTACTAAGGCTTTATGATGCTACTGTAAAAATTTCGTTTTGTTTACTGCTT
Organism: Bombina bombina; assembly: GCF_027579735.1. Classification (NCBI taxonomy): domain Eukaryota; kingdom Metazoa; phylum Chordata; class Amphibia; order Anura; family Bombinatoridae; genus Bombina; species Bombina bombina. The sequence goes on along the minus strand of NC_069499.1, from coordinate 607,733,515 downwards.
TTTTACACTGTTTTGCAGAGTTTGTGCAGCTTTTTTTCTCTTAAAGGCAAAGTACCGTTTTTGTTTAAAGTGTTATTTACTTTGATTAAAGTGTTTTCCAAGCTTGCTTGTTACATTACTAGCCTGTTTAACATGTCTGACACCAAGGAAAATCCTTGTTCAATGTGTTTAGAAGCCATTGTGGAACCCCCTCTTAGAATGTGTCCCAACTCCACTGATATGTCTATAAATTATAAAGAGCATATTTTAGCAATTAAAAATATTGCAATAGATGATTCTCAGACAGAAGGAAATGAGGGTTTAGCATCTATCCCTCCCCAAGTGTCACAACCAGTAACGCCTGCACAAGTGATGCCAAGTACCTCTAGTGCGTCAAATTCATTTACTTTACAAGACATGGCCACAGTTATGAATAAAACCCTCACAGAGGTTTTCTCTAAACTGCCTGGTTTACAAGGAAAGCATGACAGCTCTGGGTTAAGAACAAATGGTGAGCCGTCTGACGCTTTAGTAGCCGTATCCGATATACCCTCACAATGTTCTGAAGTAGGGGTAAGGGATTTGTTATCTGAGGGAGAGATTTCTGATTCAGGAAAGACGCTCCCTCAGACAGATTCTGTAAAATGGACAGATACTTAAAGGTTCCTGTTTACACTGATGTTTTTACAGTCCCTAAGAGGATTGTGACTATTACTAAGGAGTGGGATAGACCAGGTATTCCGTTCGCTCCCCCTCCTGTTTTTAAGAAAATGTTTCCCATATCTGACACCATGCAGGACTCGTGGCAGACTGTTCCTAAGGTGGAGGGAGCTATTTCTACTCTTGCTAAGCGTACAACTATACCTATCGAAGACAGTTGTGCTTTCAAAGATCCTATGGATAAAAAATTAGAGGGTCTCCTAAAGAAAATTTTTGTTCATCAAGGTTTTCTTCTCCAACCTATTGCATGCATTGTTCCTGTAACTACTGCAGCTGCTTTCTGGTTTGAGGCTCTAGAAGAGGCTCTCCAGGTGGAGACTCCATTAGAGGATATTATGGATAGAATTAAGGCCCTTAAGTTGGCTAATTCTTTCATTACAGATGCCGCTTTCCAAATGGCTAAATTAGCGGCAAATAATTCAGGTTTTGCCATTTCAGCACGCAGGGCGTTATGGCTTAAGTCCTGGTCTGCTGATGTGTCATCAAAATCTAAATTGTTGAACATCCCTTTCAAAGGAAAGACCCTATTCAGGCCTGCACTGAAAGAAATTATTTCAGACATCCCTGGAGGGAAAGGCCATGCCCTCCCTCAGGATAAAACAAATAAGATGAGGACCAAACAAAATAATTTTCGTTCCTTTCGGAACTTCAAGGGTGGTCCCGCTTCAGCTTCCCCCGCAGCAAAGCAAGAGGGGAATTCTGTCCAATCCAAGTCAGTCTGGAGAGACCTAACCAGGCTTGGAACAAAGGTAAACAGGCCAAGAAGCCTGCTGCTGCCTCTAAGACAGCATGAAGGAGTAGCCCCCGATCCAGGACCGGATCTAGTAGGGGGCAGACTCTCTCTCTTCGCTCAGGCTTGGGCAAGAGATGTTCACGATTCCTGGGCTATAGAAATTGTGTCCCAAGGATATCTTCTGGACTTCAAAGACTCCCCCCCAAGGGGGAGATTTCACATTTCTCAATTGTCTGCAAACCAGACAAAGAGAGAGGCGTTCCACCTGTTTGTGGTTCCCAAAAAAGAGGGAACTTTGAGACCGATCTTGGATCTCAAAATTCTAAACAAATTCCTCAGAGTACCATCTTTCAAGATGGAGTTTATTCGGACTATTCTTCTTCTGATCCAGGAGAGTCAATATATGACTACCGTGGATTTAAAGGATGCGTATCTACACATCCCTATTCACAGAGATCATCATCAATTCCTCAGATTCACCTTTCTGGACAGGAATTACCAGCTTGTGGCCCTTCCTTTCGGGTTGGCCATGGCTCCCAGAATTTTCACAAAGGTGCTAGGGTCCCTTTTGGCGGTTCTAAGACCGCGGGGTATAGCAGTGGCGCCTTATCTAGACGACATCTTAATTCAGGCGTCGACTTTCCAGCTAGCCAAGTCTCACACAGACATCGTGTTGGCTTTTCTGAGATCTCACGGGTGGAAGGTAAACATAAAAAAGAGTTCTCTCATCCCTCTCACAAGAGTTTCCTTCCTGGGGACTCTGAAAATATTTCTGATGGAGGTCAGAAAATCAAAACTTTTAATCACTTGCCGAGCTCTTCATTCCATTCCTCGGCCATCAGTGGCTCAGTGTATGGAGGTAATCGGACTCATGGTAGCGGAAATGGACATAGTTCCCTATGCCCGCCTACACCTCAGACCACTGCAACTATGCATGCTCAGACAGTGGAAGGGGGATTATGCAGATTTATCTCCTCAACTGCTTCTGGACCAAGAGACCAGAGATTCTCTTCTCTGGTGGTTGTCTCAGGACCACCTGTCTCAGGGAATGTGTTTCCGCAGGCCAGAGTGGCTCATAGTAACGACAGATGCCAGCCTGCTAGGCTGGGGTGCAGTCTGGAAATCCCTGAAAGCACAGGGCTTATGGTCTCGGGAGGAAACTCTCCTCCCGATAAACATTCTAGAACTGAGAGCGATATTCAATGCGCTTCAGGCGTGGTCTCAGCTAGCTGCGGCCAAATTCATCAGATTTCAGTCGGACAACATCACGGCTGTAGCCTATATCAATCATCAAGGAGGAACACGGAGTTCTCTAGCTATGATGGAGGTAACCAAACAAAATAATCCGATGGGCGGAGGATCACTCTTGCCATCTCTCAGCAATCCATATCCCAGGGGTAGAGAGCTGGAAGGCGGATTTCCTAAATCGTCAGAGTGGGAGCTCCATCCGGAGGTATTTGCCCAGCTGACTCAGCTATGGGGCACACCAGAATTGTATCTAATGGTGTCCCGCCAAACTTCCTTGTTACGGGTCCAGGTCCCGGGATCCCCAGGCGGTACTTATAGATGCTCTAGCAGTGCCCTGGTCCTTCAATCTGGCTTATGTATTTCCTCTCCTCCCACGTCTGGTTGCCAAAATCAAGCAGGAGAGAGCTTCTGTGATTCTGATAGCGCCTGCGTGGCCACACAGGACTTGGTATGCAGACCTGGTGGACATGTCATCTGTTCCACCGTGAACTCTGCCAATGAGGCAGGACCAGGGCCGGACTGGGACCAAAAAAAGGCCCGGGCATTTTGGAGCATAGTGGCCCACTCCCCCCCCCCCCCTCCACTTCTCATTTAATCGTACTTAAGATAGGGTGTCTGACCTTAACTGGTGCAGCAAAAACCTAGAATATATTAAATATTTACACTGACTAGGCCCAGGAAACACTGTTCCATGTAGTATAAAATACTGTTTAAATTGTCTTTGTCATGTGAATGGAATGTCTTTTTGGTAGTAGTAATCAATGGCAACCAGTTTTGCACACCATAAAGGAGGGACTACAATATAGTTCTATATACTATTGAAAGCAGAAGGTACCATAAAGAAAATCATATATACATGCCTATTGTGTGAGCATATATGTATGTATGTATGTATGTATGTATGTATGTATATATATATATATATATATATATATATATATATATATATATATATATTACAGTATGTGTGTGTGTGTATATATATATATATATTTTTTTTAGAACACACACACACATAGATTATATATATATATATATATATATATATGTGTGTGTATGTTCTAAAATATATATATATATCTAACACACACACATATATATATTATAACACATATATATATATATAACACTCACATACATATACACACACATATATATATATATATATATATATATATATAAATATTTTTTATAATTTATTTATTTTACACATCTTAGCAACCTTCAATAATTAGGAATTTGAAAATACATTGGAGCTTACACTGACTAGTGCAGACATCATTGCTAAGGACTGTAAATCAATAATACCAGCCCATCCACATAACCTCCTCACCTCTACAGAGCTCTTAAGAAAACATAACATTTGGAGCACAATTTAACCCCATGTCTGCCAAAAAGGGCTACAGTACACTACATTGGAATACACTGCAGCCTTCTCTTGTAGCTAAGGGGTTAAACTGTGTGGTCTGATTCTGGATGTTATATTTTAGCAGTTTTTTCCCCTCAAAACTTAAGTTGAATGACAAACAACAAAGCTGCAGCCAAATGCCAATAGAAGCTTGCAAAGTGTGTGTTCTCTGAGACAACACACACTTTGCAAGCTTCTATTGGCATATTTGGCTGTCCGTAAAGCAAACCCCTCGGCATCAAAGTTAATGTGATCACAAATCACAAATCACGACCCACACAGACACATTACCGCAGCTCTCACTCTCACAGTGTTGACCTCAGTCCGACTCTCCGCAGTATATCAGATCATGCATGTGTGAGACCGGAGTTACAGAATTGTGAGCACTTTTACATGCTCCAATGCACACTCTCCTACAGTCCCACTCTTAGGCAAACAAGCACACACCCTATGTAGCTGCTGGGCAAGTCAGAGTGTGACAGCCTGCTGTGAGATAGGACACAGAGTAGGACACAGACCCCTAGAAATGGTCTTACTGCACCGTGGCTGCTGGCACATGTAATCTATCTATCCCCGCCAAACAAACCCCATAGTCGGCTACAGTCTGCAGAGCAGCAGAGCCGGAGTAAAACTGGGCCAGTGACAGTGTAGTGTACTAGAAACAAAAAGGCCCTCTCTGCTCACCTGGCCGCCCAGCTCCCACTGTCCACCACCTGCTAAATCCTGATGGCTGCTGCTGGGCGCGACCGGCATCATCTCTCATCTGTCTGACTCTGACTCGTCATCTCCCGCCAAGTACTCTCCCGATAATGACAGGTCTGAGTCTGACACACACAGCCACTGTGAGTTTCACATGGACACGGCGCGCGCGGCATCAATGTAGTGCAGCCGCATGCCGGATGTTGTCACTCAGTGGTGCCAGGGTGCGGATCTCTGATATCATTCATCTCTGACTTGAGACTGAGAGTGTGTGCAGCCGTGCGGAATAGGGAATGGGCTGGCTAAGGCAGCGGTGCCAGCTTGCTTTGGAAAATCCAGTGTGTGTCACTGTTACAAAAATAAATAAATTTTTAATACATAATAAAAAAATTAAAAAAAAAAAATTCTCAAAAAAAATATATTGTATAATGCGGTAATGGCCGCGGCCCAAATACCGCGCGGCCCACCGGGCAAATGCCCGGCATGCCAGATGCTCAGTCCGGGCCTGGGCAGGACCTTCTAATCCAAGGTCCATTCAAGCATCCAAATCTAATTTCTCTGCATCTGACTGCTTGGAGATTGAACGCCTGATTCTATCAAAGCGTGGTTTCTCTGAGTCGGTCATTGATACCCTGATTCAGGCTAGAAAGCCTGTCACTAGGAAAATCTATCATAAGATTTGGCGCAAATATCTTTGTTGGTGTGAATCCAAGGGTTACTCATGGAGTAAGATTAGGATTCCTAGAATTTTGTCCTTTCTCCAAGAAGGATTGGAGAAGGGATTATCAGCTAGTTCCTTAAAAGGACAAATATCTGCTTTGTCTTTTCTTTTACACAAACGTCTGGCAGATGTCCCAGACGTTCAAGCGTTTAGTCAGGCCTTGGTCAGGATCAAGCCTGTATTTAAACCTGTTGCTCCACCATGGAGCCTAAACTTGGTTCTTAATGTTCTTCAAGGGGTTCCATTTGAACCTATGTATTCCATAGATATTAAGCTTCTATCTTGGAAAGTTTTGTTTTTAGTAGCTATCTCTTTGGTTCGAAGAGTTTCTGAGTTATCTGCTTTACAGTGTGAGTCACCTTACCTGGTTTTCCATGCAGATAAGGTGGTTTTGCGTACCAAACCTGGGTTTCTTCCTAAGGTTGTTTCTAATAGGAATATCAATCAGGAGATTGTTGTTCCTTCTCTGTGTCCTAAGCCTTCATCAAAGAAGGAACGTCTGTTGCACAATCTTGATGTGGTTCGTGCTTTAAAGTTCTACTTACAAGCAACTGAAGATTTCCGTCAAACATCTTCATTGTTTGTTGTTTATTCTGGTAAACGGAGAGGTCAAAAGGCTACGGCTACCTCTCTTTCCTTTTGATGAAAAGCATCATCTGTTTGGCTTATGAGACTGCTGGACAGCAGCCTCCTGAAAGAATTACTGCTCATTCTACTAGAGCAGTGGCTTCCACATGGGCTTTTAAAAATGAGGCTGTTCTGTTGAACAGATTTGTAAGGTGGAGACTTGGTCTTCGCTTCATACTTTTTCAAAATTTTACAAATTCGATACTTTTGCTTCTTCGGAGGCTATTTTTGGGAGAAAGGTTTTACAAGCAGTGGTGCCTTCAGTTTAGGGTACCTGTCTTGTCCCTCCCTTCATCCGTGTCCTAAAGCTTTGGTATTGGTATCCCACAAGTATGTATGAATCCGTGGACTCGATACATCTTACAAGAGAAAACAGAATTTATGCTTACCTGATAAATTTCTTTCTCTTGTGATGTATCGAGTCCACGGCCCACCCTGTCTGTTTAAGACAGGTAGTACATTTTTAATTAAAAAACTTCAGTCACCACTGCACCCTATAGTTTCTCATTTTTCTTCCTAGCCTTCGGTCAAATGACTGGGGGGCGGAGCTAAGGGAGGAGCTATATAGACATCTCTGCTGTGGGTGCTCTCTTTGCCACTTCCTGTAGGGAAGGAGAATATCCCACAAGCATGGATGAATCCGTGGACTCGATACATCACAAGAGAAAGAAATTTATTAGGTAAGCATAAATTCTGTTTTTACAGGCAAGTTTGTATTTATTTTAACTAGGTAGAATAGTTACTAATAGTTATTAACTATTTAATAAATACCTAGCTAAAATAAATACAATTTACCTGTAAAATAAAACCTAATCTTACACTACAGGTTAAATTAAATTAATATAATTTAATACAATTAAATTAATTAATTTAATACAATTACCTAAATTACAAAAAAAAAAAAAAAATTACACAAAATAAAAAAAATTATCAGATATTTAAACTAATTACATCTAATCTAATAGCCCTATCAAAATAAAAAAAGCCCCCCCAAAATAAAAAAAAAAACCTAGCCTACAATAAACTTCCAATAGCCCTTAAAAAGGCCTTTTGCGGGGCATTGCCCCCAAAAAATATGCTCTTTTACCTGTAAAAAAAATACAAACACCCCCCCAACAGTAAAACCCACCACCCACACAACCAAACCCCCCAAATAAAAACCTAACTAAAAAAATCTAAGCTCTCCATTGCCCTGAAAAGGGCATTTGGATGGGCATTGCCCTTAAGAGTGCATTTAGCTCTTTTTAAATTGCCCAAAGCATAATCTAAAACTAAAACCCACCCAATAAACCCTTAAAAAAACCTAACACTAACCCCTGAAGATCCACTTACAGTTTTGAAGAGCCGACATCCATCCTAAACGAACCCAGGAGAAGTCCTCAGCAAAGCGGCAAGAAGTCCTCAATGAAGCCGGGAGAAGTCTTCATCTAAGCCGGCAGAAGTGATCCTCCAGACGGGCAGAAGTCTTCATCCAGATGGCATCTTCTATCTTCATCGATCCGGAGCAGAGCGGGTCCATCTTCAAGACATCCGGCACGGAACATTCTCTTCTTCCGACGACTAAAGACGAATGAAGGTTCCTTTAAATTACATCATCCAAGATGGCGCCCCTTGAATTCCGATTGGCTGATAGAATTATATCAGCCAAGCAGAATTAAAGGTGAAACAATCCCATTGGCTGATGCAATCAGCCAATAGGATTGAGCTCACATTCTATTTGCTTATTAAACAGCCAATAGAATGCGAGCTCAATCCTATTGGCTGATTGCAACAGCCAATAGGATTGAAGCTCAATCCTATTGGCTGATTGCATCAGCCAATAGGATTTTTTCACCTTTAATTCTGATTGGCTGATAGAATTCTATCAGCCAATCGGAATTCAAGGGACGCCATTTTGGTTAACGTCATTTAAAGGAACCTTCATTCGTCTTTAGTCGTCAGAAGAGGATGCTCTGCGCCGGATGTCTTGAAGATGGACCCGCTCCACTCCGGATGGATGAAGATAGAAGATGCTGTCTGGATGAAGACTTCTGCCAGTCTGGAGGACCACTTCTGCCGGCTTGGATGAAGACTTCTCCCGGCTTCGTTGAGGACTTCTTGCCGCTTCGCTGATGACTTCTCCCGGATTCGTTGAGGATGGATGTCGGCTCTTCAAAACTGTAAGTGGATCTTCAGGGGTTAGTGTTAGGTTTTTTTAAGGGTTTATTGGGTGGGTTTTAGTTTTAGATTAGGCTTTGGGCAATTTAAAAAGAGCTAAATGCCCTTTTAAGGGCAATGCCCATCCAAATGCCCTTTTCAGGGCAATGGGGAGCTTAGGTTTTTTAGTTAGGTTTTTATTTGGGGGGTTTGGTTGTGTGGGTGGTGGGTTATACTGTTGGGGGGTGTTTGTATTTTTTTTACAGGTAAAAGAGCATATTTCTTTGGGGCAATGCCCCGCAAAAGGCCCTTTTAATGGCTATTGGTAGTTTATTGTAGGCTAGGGGGGATTAGGTGTAATTAGTTTATTAGATTAGGTGTAATTAGTTTAAATATCTGATCATTTCTTTTTTTATTTCGTGTAATTTAGTGGGGTTTTTTGTAATTTAGGTAACTGTATTGAATTAATTTAATTTATTTAATTGTAGTGTAAGGTTAGGTTCTATTGTAAGACAGGTTAGGTTTTATTTTACAGGTACATTTGTATTTATTTTAGCTAGGTAGTTAGTAAATAGTTAATAACTATCTAGTAACTATTCTAACTAGTTAAAATAAATACAAACTTGCCTGTAAAATAAAAATAAACCCTAAGCTAGCTACAATGTAACTATTAGTTATATTGTAGCTAGCTTAGGGTTTATTTTACAGGTAAGTATTTAGTTTTAAATAGTAATAATTTAGGTAATGATAGTAATTTTTATTTAGATTTATTTTAATTATATTTAAGTTAGGGGGTGTTAGGGTTAGACTTAGGTTTAGGGGTTAATAAATTTAGTATAGTGGAGGCGACGTTGGGGGCGGCAGATTAGGGATTAGTAATATTTAACTAGTGTTTGCGAGGCGGGAGTGCGGCGGTTTAGGGGTTAATATGTTTATTATAGTGGAGGCGATGTCGGGAGTGGCAGATTAGGCGTTAATAATTATATTTTAGTGTTTGCCATGCGGGAGGGCCTCGGTTTAGGGGTTAATACGTAGTTTATGGGTGTTAGTGTACTTTTTTTTTTTCTTTTTCCATTTAAATTTTTTATTGAAATTCAATTTGGGGCATACAAAACAAAAATCTCAGTACAGTTTATACAGAGAAGTCATATTCCTATATCCAAGAAAAAGGAAACAAATCAGAAAAACATAACATAGATATGAGACAATCTCAAGATTAGAAAACATAATTTTTTGCCCATTCATACTAGCAGCCTTCAAATTAACCTATGAGGCCACTCTTGGACGTCTCATGGTCATAGAACAAATATAACGCAAAGAAGGCTATCAGAAGCTGTGAGGGACCACTTTCGGATACCAAATGATGCATCTCCTTCCAACACAGATGAACTAAACCTGCACAAATACATTTACATAAATGAACACTTGAAATACAAAACATTAAGGAATATTACAATAAACATAGCGGAAATGTGGAACTCTCACTGCGTCAATTTTCAATGGCACCTATGTTATGATTAGTCAATTTATAAAGATCAGTATCTAAGCGTAGGCTATGTAGAGATAACAGTACCAATAACAAAAGTATAGAAGGAGCAACAAGACTGTTTAGTGTATGGTCAGATTATTAAAGGGGGTGATGTGGAAAAATTCTGGGGACTAATGTACCAGGGTATAATAATATGGAAGAGTATACATTGACTACTGAACTCTTCCATGGTATATAAAAGAAAGAGAAAGGAAAAAAAGAAGTGGGTATCTCTAACTCCCTATATATTCTCCAAGGATCAAAGGCATATAGTAAATCCTGATGACATACACATTACCTTTAACATAGCATCTGTTCATATTGTAAAGCATAACAGGCCCTACACATTCATTGCAAACATTATGATTACAGCACCAGTATATACATATATTAGCAATATAATTAGCCTAATGTGTAGGAAGTATGTGCATGGAGGACAAACTATACTTTTAACTATTATACTAATATATAACCTGCAGAAATACAATCAGAGCACATCAGTAACACCATTGCATATATAGAAAATAAAAATCACAAAATCAAAAAGCAATGTACACATAAAATACAAGAGCTCACCAATGTGTTATCTTAATAACTGTTTTGTATAACATAGACTAGAATTATAAATGTCAACCTTTAACTATTATCTAATAAAGCATTCTCCGAGAAAAATCCCTAATAATGTGAGGAATTACAGGCTAGCAATACATAGGGGAAATGCATAACATTACACAGCATGGTATGACTAACTCCCATATCAAGTCCACTAAACTTTATAAGTAATATAGCAGTAAATGTTTTCCCTGTAAAAAAAGCAAAGAGAAGCAAGAGCTTTCAAATAAACTTGCTAAATACACCAACTTGTGGAGCCATTTCAGCCCTGGAATTAATAGAATAGAACTGGACTTCTACTTATCAGACTGCACAGTCTTCATCAAATAGGTCCCTCATACAGCAAAGACAAGAGATATTTTCAGCAGCGGGATCTGATCGGTTCCATCACTGGAATCTATCCCACTTCTTATCCTATGCCGGATTTTAGGTTTTCCTCCACGTCTAGACAGCGATCAGTCCAGCTAAAAACATCAGCCAAAGGAAAGTTTCCACTGTCGGCAACTATACAAAGTGGTGCGATTGTTACTACCTCCGTGGTTTTGCCTGACTTCTCATCTCGTTGTCGTTTAGCCCTCCAAATCAGCGTACGATTAGCACTAAAGCTGGCAGTCTCATTATATCCTCCTGCTTCTAGATTTGTAACCATCTCCACCTCGGTCGGCTGCATCGCAGTGAGCCCCAGTGTCACTCCAGTCCTTAACGAGCAAGGAACCAGAGGCCTTACTGTAATAAAACTAACAACGACATGGCCAGCATTGGAGGGGCTAGATAAGCCCGGTCTGCTCCAATCATATGTAGACATAGATTGTTGGCGTGAGGAAGAATTCAACTGTGACTCATTCTGCCTTGTCTCGGGCTCTATGCCCTGCCACCCTTTCACCATCGGAAGGACTGTGGGATAGAACTGTGGATTATTCAATGCGCTCGCCACCTCTTCAGAGCTAGTTTCCTTCGTCTCTATTGCTCCTCAGTGTATTAGATCTGAGTCCGATCTCGAATAGTCAGTTCTAATTTGGTCAACTTTGCCTTTAGTAGGGATCTCAGATACACAGCAGTGCATAATATCGATCATCTCCTCCTCAAATCACGAAAAACATGTCAATAAAAGTTCCTTAATTGTAAAGCAGGATTGCTCATCCATGTTGAGCTTTAGTCACAATACAGTGTTCTAAGGTGTGAACGTTCTTCAGCACAAGCGGCTGGACGGACTGAATTATCAGATAAATGGGGGGGTAGAGAGAGGTAAAGGCCGTTATAGGCCTCTGCTGCGTACCTTCTCTGTGTAGGTCTGCCTGATCTCAAATGTAGATGAAAGTCACATAAAACTGTTCTGTAAGAAGTACTTATCTTTCTGCTCTTAAAAAAAAAAGGAATTTAAAGATCTTTGGAGAGATATCCAGCAGTTATATCAGCTCCCTGATGCAGAAGCACAAAAACAGCAGCCATCTTGGTCAGTGGTCGGACACGCCCCCCCGTTAGTGTACTTTTTAACACTTTAGTTATGAGTTTTATGCTACAGCTTTGTAGCGTAAAACTCATAACTACTGACTTTAGATTGCGTTACGAATCTTGCGGGATAGGCTGTACCGGTCACTTTTTGTCCTCCCAGAAAAAGCTTGTAATACCGGCGCTATGGAAGTCCCATTGAAAGAATAATTAATTTGAAGTACGGCCAAAAAAGTGTGCGGTGCCCCTAAACCTGCAAGGCTCGTAATACCAGCGGTAGTGAAAAAGCAGCGTTTTGAGCTTTAACGCTGCTTTTTTGCTCATACGGCAAAACTCGTAATCTAGCCGTATGTTAGCTAATATAATATGTCTAATATGCTTATAGATGGTTTCTTTAGGGTACACTTTGAATGGGTTGGCCACGATACCTAAGGGCCAGTACTGCAATGGTTCCTAATACGTCTTATATGATAACCCTTAACCTATATATGCTTTACCTTTACAGTAGTGGAAACACATATTCTACCCGCAGTTTACAATTGGTGTAAAAATCCATTGAACTATTTTTGTTATAATGTACTATACCTGTAGTTGTATTTAAGCACAACAATTCTCTTAAGCCCACTCTGATATAGGAAGATTACAGGTGTTCCATGGGGTAATGTAGTTGTCTAGAATTGCATTGGCTCGTCAATAAGAGTCTATGAGGAATCCCTCATATATTTTGTACTTATCCAGTACACTATACACATTTACATTTTATTGGATGAAGAGTGCACTTGTGTTTATGAAACTCCTGTTAGGGCTGATATTTATATTTTGGTACTCCTAAATATTTGCTGATACTGGAGCTGCGCCGAGATGACGGACTCTAGTTGTCATATTACATAATAGAGAGGCATCATGTTGAACTTTTTCCTTGCCCTAGACTTTATTGTTATACTGTAACCTCAAATAAAAATAAAAGCACTATAACAAGACGGTGGTACTTCTAACCCAAAGCAGCACCATACCTGATATACTCAGTACCCACTTTCAAAATATTTACAACGCTAAATTATACAATAGCTTTAACTTCCAGGGTATTATAATTGCTATCCCCACAGTTATGCATCCCCCCCATACCATGCTTACTTTGTAAGCTTAGGAAAATACATATTTGGAAACTACCCTAAATCATTTGTTAATATCTTGCCAGAGAAGCACACTTCAATCCAAGGGCTCTATTGCCCATATATAGTTAAAAATATTCAGCTAGATTACGAGTTTTGCGTTATGAGTGAAAAAGCATCGTTATGCTTCATAACAATGCTTTTTCTCTAACGCCGCTATTACAAGTCTTTTCAGAATAGGTGTACCGCACACCTTTTTGGCCGTCACGCAACGTCAGTACAGCACTTTTAAAAAAGTCCTTTTTCAATGGGACTCCCATAGCGCCGGTATTACGAGTTTTGCTGTGAGGCCAAAAAGTGAACAGTACAGCTTAAAATGACAAGATCCGTACCGCCATCTAAAGTCAGCAGTTATGAGTTTTACGCTACAAAACTGTAGCATAAAACTTATAGCTAAACTGTTAAAAAGTACACTAACACACATAAACTAGCTATTAACCCTAAAACCGAGGCCCTCCCGTATCGCAAATACTAAAATAAAATAATTAACCCCTAAACTGCCGCTCCGTATATCGCCGCCACTTAAAAAATGTATTAACCCCTATTCCGCCACTCCCCGACATCATCACCACTATAATAAACCTATTAAACCCTAAACCGCCGCCCTCCCACATCGCAAACACTATTTAAAGATTATTAACCCCTAATCTGCCGTCCGCCCACACCTCCGCATTAATAAACCTATTAACCACTAAACCACAAGCCCCCCACAACAAAATATATTAAAATAAACTACTAACCCTTAAACCTCTGGACTCCCACATCACTACATAAATATATTAACCCCTAACCCTAACGTAACCCTAAGCCTAAGTCTAACCCTAACACCCCCTAACTTAAATATAATTAAAATAAATCTAAATAAAAATTCCTATCATTACCTAAATAATTCCTATTTAAAACTAAATACTTACCTATAAAATAAAACCTAAGCTAGCTACAAAATAAATAATAGTTACATTGTAGCTAGCTTAGGTTTTATTTTTAATTCACAGGTAAGTTTGTATTTATTTTAACTAGGTAGACTAGTTAGTAAATAGTTATTGACTATTTACTAAATACCTAGCTAAAATAAATACAAATTTACCTGTAAAATAAAACCTAACCTGCCTTACACTAAAACCTAACATTACAATAAATTAAAAAAATTAAATTAATCTGTCTAAATTACAAAAAAAATAAACACTAAATTACATAAAATAAAAAACAAAATTATCAAAAACAAAAACAAATTACTCCTAATCTAATAGCCCTATCAAAATAAAAAAGCCCCCCAAAATAAAAAAAAACTAGCCTACACTAAACTGCCAATGACCCTTAAAAGGGCCTTTTGCGGGGCATCAGCTCTTTAACCTGTAAAACAAAATACTAACAACCCCCTAACAGTAAAACCCACCACCCACACAACCAAACCCCCCAAATAAAATTCTATCTAAATAAACCTAAGCTAACCATTGCCCTGAAAAAGGGCATTTGAATGGGCATTGCCCTTAAAAGGGCATTTAGCTTTTTTACATTGCCCAAAACCCTACTCTAAAAATAAAACCCACCGAATAAACCCTTAAAAAAACACTAACCCCCGACGATCCATTTACAGTTTTCGAAGACCAGACATCCATCCTCATCCAGGCGGCAGTAGTCTTCATCCAAGCAGGCAGAAGTCCTCATCGAAGCCGCAGAAGTCTTCATCCAAGTGGGCAGAAGTCTTCATACAGGCGGCATCTTCTATCTTCATCCATCCGGTGCGGAGCGGGTCCATCTTCAAGACATCCGGCATAGAGCATCCTCTTCTTCTGATGTTCGCTGAAGAATGAAGTTTCCCTTTAAGTGACGTCATCCAAGATTGTGTCCCTTACATTCCGATTGGCTGATAGAATTCTATCAGCCAATAGGAATTAAAGGTGAAAAAATCCTATTGGCTGTTGTGGCATCAGCCAATAGGATTGAGCTTTCATCCTATTGGCTGATCCAATCAGCCAATAAGATTGAGCTCGCATTCTATTGGCTGATTGGAATAGCCAATAGAATGCGAGCTCAATCCTATTGGCTGATTGGATCAGCCAATAGGATGAAAGCTCAATCCTATTGGCTGAATGTATTTTTTTTTTTACAGGTAAAAGAGCTGATTTATATATGCCCCGCAAAAGCCCCTTTTAAGGGCCATTGACAGTTTAGTGTAGGCTAGGGTTTGTTTTTATTTTGGGTGGGCTTTTTTATTTTGATAGGGCTATTAGATTAGGAGTAATTCGTTTTTATTTTTGATAATTACTTTTTTATTTTGTATAATTTAGTGTTTATTTATTTTTGTAATTTAGATAATTGTACATGATTAATTTAATTTTTTTATTTTATTGTAATGTTAGTTTTTAGTGTAAGGTAGCTTAGGTTATATTTTACAGGTAACTTTCTATTTATTTTAACTAGGTTGTTAGTAAATAGTTAATAACTATTTACTAACTAGTCTACCTAGTTAGTAAATAGTTAATGACTATTTACTAACTAGTCTACCTAGTTAAAATAAATACAAACTTACCTGTGAAATAAAAATAAAACCTAAGCTAGCTACAATATAACTATTAGTTATATTGTAGTTAGCTTAGGTTTTTTTTACAGGTAAGTATGTATTTAGTTTTAAATAGGTATTATTTAGGTAATAATTGTAAGTTTAATTTAGATTTATTTTAATTATATTTAAGTTAGGGGAGGTTAGGGTTAGACTTAGGCTTAGGGTTACATTAGGGTTAGGGTTATGCTTAGGGTTAGGGTTACGTTAGGGTTAGGTTCAGGGGTTAATATATTTATTTAGTGTTAGTGATGTGGGAGGCCAGAGGTTTAGGGGTTAATAACTTTAGCATAGTGGCGGCGACATTGGGGGCAGCAGATTAGGGGTTAGTAACTGTAATGTAGGTGGCGGCGATATCGGAAGCGGCAGATTAGGGGTTAATAAGTGTATTTTGGTGGCGGCGATGTTAGGGGCAGCAGATTAGGGGTTAATAACATTATGTAGGTTGCAGGAATGTCGGGGGCAGCAGATTAAGGGTGTTTAAATGTGGTTTTTATGTTAGGGTGTTAGGTTTAAACATAACTTTTTATTTCCTCATAGACATCAATGGGGCTGCGTTACAGGGCTTTTTTTTTTCGTGATTGCAGGTGCTTTTTTTTTGCCGGCTCTCCCCATTGATGTCTATGGGGAAATCATGCACAAGCACATCAAAACACAGCTTGTATTTGGGTGAGGTATGGAGCTCAACACCACCATATCGCCCACGCAAGTCGGGTTTTTAAAAACCTGTAATAGCAGCGCTATAGGGAGGTGAATTAACAACGCTTTTGTGGCGCTCGTTAATTTCCCTATAAAACTCGTAATCTAGCTGACAGTAATTTGCTTTGACTTTTTCAAATCTATCCCAAAACTCCTTGATCTCAATTTTAATATCCCCTAAGGTCGACTATCTTTAACAGCCATGGTCTTAGAGTGATCGTTTGTCAAAAGGGGAAACAGTCAAAAATAATTATAAAAGAGGTTTTATTGAGAATGCATGGGTTTATTAATTATTAATGATTATGTTTGTATCATATAATGTTATATTCTCCCTATTGCGTATGGGCGGTATACTGCTGATACTTTATGTCATACAGATGTTACTATCCAGAAAACACTTACACATCTCAAGCAAAAGATTTTCCAACAGTTAACATTTGATCAAAAAGACACACAGGCAGATCTTCAGGGATGAACAAAGCAGTTTATGAAGAAATGGGAACAATACATCTTACCCTTAAAGGAGGCCCAGCAGTCCCAAATAATTTATCCAATAAGGAACTCAGAGTATATACTTAACGCCCAATTGAGGGGAGAGTGGCAAATAAACTTTAATAGGTAGATCACAGAAAAGACAACACCAACTCGATCAGATTAACCAGAAAGAGTTAGATGGCACCCTGGGGCAAGAAACATAATTTTCTCCAATTTATGTTATAATGTGTTGATATCAGTTCTGTTTATTTTATTTTAGTTTTATTTATATATAAATGGAAAACAGAAGACATACACACTCAACAGTATTCATAATGGTCTAGATCAACCAAAGACTGAACCAAGCTGAAGTTGAGCAGTGTTGCCAATAGACTAAAAGTAAAGTAAAATGTTTTGTTAACTGATGTACACTGTATCATCTATTAAATGTCATTTGCATATGATATGTTCTTCATTTAAAAAAAAAAGTTTTTAATATATAAAAACTTTAGCTGTTCATGATGTGTGGAGACAGCTTAATCCACTATGTAAAGGTTATACATTTTATTCTGCCCCTCATCAATCCTATTCCAGGATAGATTATTTATTTATGGACGTGAATAGCTTTTCATATATTGTCAATGCTAAAATTCATCCATGTGCATAGTTTGACCATTCTGCAGTAAGCTGCTCATTAAAATGGTCGAATGTACCTACCAGGCATTTCACCTTGAAATGAGATAACATGGACAATAGAATAATATGGGAAGCCCACAACAGAGTAATACAAGCTAAATGCATTAGTCTTAAAGCAATGTCACTCAAACAGAAGAGGGCTAAATTAACAGACACGCTAAATCAAATTTTGCTTCTTGAAACCAAACACAAATTGAATCCTACAGACGATCTAACTTGAAATGAATTAGAAAAAAAATAAGGCAAGATATGAATACTCAACTACTGTTCATATATAATCAAAAGGCTCTCAATTTAAGTCAATTCTATTTTGATAGTGATAATAAAAATGGAAGATTATTAGCCCGTAAACTACGGAGACGTACTAACATTGGCTTATATTATGTCTATCAAAAACAAAATTTATTCCACATCCACAATAGATGAGGCCTTCAAAAAATATTTCAAAAGCTTATATAATTTGACAGACTCAGGAACCAAATCTAACTTCCATACTAACACTCATTCTAGCTGTATATCACAATACTTTGCTAACCTTCACATTCCATCTCTGTTTTCCAAACAAAGGGATCAGCTGGATAGCCAGATTGCACTGGAAGAAATTAGTAATGTTATCAAACATCTACCTAATGGTAAGGCTTCAGGACCAGATGGTTTTACTAATTTTTATTTGAAGAAATATGATCTATTTAATGGAATTAATGAAAACTCAAATTTTCTCTGTCAATCCCTAGAAGCTAGTGTCGTATTATTGCCAAAGCCAAGAAAATCATCTGATCAGGTATCGAACTACAGGCATTTCTTGCTATTAGATATGGATATAAAAATATTTGCAAAATATTGGCCAATAGGCTATGCCCTCTATTACCACAAATTATACATGATGATCAAGTAGGATTTATAATGCGCACAGAAGCAAAATACAATACCATGAAAACATTGCATCTTATAAAGCATGTTCTTAACACAAATACTCAAACAGTACTGATTTCCACAGATGCACAAAAAGCATTCGACTGAGTCAGATGGGAATTCTTTCAATATACTTTAGACAAATTTGGATTTGGGAAAAAATATTTGCATTGTATCATAAACCTAGTACCCACATTCATGTAAATGGGATGTTATCTGATCCTATTTATATCAATAATGGCACTCAGCAAGGATGCCCATTATTCCCCCTTCTATTTGCTTGCACCACTAAAATTATGAAAACCCCAATATTAAGGCCCTAATATCCAATCTGACACCTATAAACTATCTCTTTTTTGCAGTTAATGTTATTTTTACCTTAACAGAACCAACTATGTTGATACCTGAACTGCTAACTGAAATGCATAGCTTTAGAGAAGTGTCAAATTTTTTAATTAACAATTCCAAGTCAGAAATTATGAATATAAATCTTTCACCGAATGTTTTAGAACTTACACAAAAATAAGCCCCTTTAAGTGGCAATCAACATCTATTAAATATCTAGGGATCTTCCTATCATGCAATATATCAGATTTATTATCTCTAAATTTTTATTTGATTAAAAGGAAAATCACTGCTGACCTTAGCTCATGGAGATCTAAACATCTTAGCTGGTTAGGTATAATGAGTACGATAACAATTAATATTTTGCCTATATTTCTTTATATTCTTCAAAACCTACCAATCCCCTTACCTTCTTTCTGTTTCCAATCTTTACAAAAAATTATTGATAAACAAAAATACAATGCATCTACCAAAATCCTTAGGTGGGTTAGGTGTCCCAAATTTGAAACAATTTGGACAAGCAATCTTTCCACCAAGGGTGATAGACTGGCACGTTAACTTTCATGATAAAATATGGGTGAAACTGGAACACCAACTGACTCACTCAGTTAGGTTCTAAATGCTGGCTTACCCTCTTTGTGAAATCGAAATACGCAAGTGGTCAATGTATTATTAATGAGACATATAAAATGTGGGGTAGGTTGTTGATTATATATCCATTCATTTCATCCAAATCATCACCCCTACACCTATTATAGACAATCCAGAATTCCCTCCAGGACGCACAACTCGACACCTTAGCATACAGGGAGTGCAGAATTATTAGGCAAATGAGTATTTTGACCACATCATCCTCTTTATGCATGTTGTCTTACTCCAAGCTGTATAGGCTCGAAAGCCTACTACCAATTAAGCATATTAGGTGATGTGCATCTCTGTAATGAGAAGGGGTGTGGTCTAATGATATCAACACCCTATATCAGGTGTGCATAATTATTAGGCAACTTCCTTTCCTTTGGCAAAATGGGTCAAAAGAAGGACTTGACAGGCTCAGAAAAGTCAAAAATAGTGAGATATCTTGTAGAGGGATGCAGCACTCTTAAAATTGCAAAGCTTTTGAAGCGCGATCATCGAACAATCAAGCGTTTCATTCAAAATAGTCAACAGGGTCGCAAGAAGCGTGTGGAAAAACCAAGGCGCAAAATAACTGCCCATGAACTGAGAAAAGTCAAGCGTGCAGCTGCCAAGATGCCACTTGCCACCAGTTTGGCCATATTTCAGAGCTGCAACATCACTGGAGTGCCCAAAAGCACAAGGTGTGCAATACTCAGAGACATGGCCAAGGTAAGAAAGGCTGAAAGACGACCACCACTGAACAAGACACACAAGCTGAAACGTCAAGACTGGGCCAAGAAATATCTCAAGACTGATTTTTCTAAGGTTTTATGGACTGATGAAATGAGAGTGAGTCTTGATGGGCCAGATGAATGGGCCCGTGGCTGGATTGGTAAAGGGCAGAGAGCTCCAGTCCGACTCAGACGCCAGCAAGGTGGAGGTGGAGTACTGGTTTGGGCTGGTATCATCAAAGATGAGCTTGTGGGGCCTTTTCGGGTTGAGGATGGAGTCAAGCTCAACTCCCAGTCCTACTGCCAGTTTCTGGAAGACACCTTCTTCAAGCAGTGGTACAGGAAGAAGTCTGCATCCTTCAAGAAAAACATGATTTTCATGCAGGACAATGCTCCATCACACGCGTCCAAGTACTCCACAGCGTGGCTGGCAAGAAAGGGTATAAAAGAAGAAAATCTAATGACATGGCCTCCTTGTTCACCTGATCTGAACCCATTGAGAACCTGTGGTCCATCATCAAATGTGAGATTTACAAGGAGGGAAAACAGTACACCTCTCTGAACAGTGTCTGGGAGGCTGTGGTTGCTGCTGCACGCAATGTTGATGGTGAACAGATCAAAACACTGACAGAATCCATGGATGGCAGGCTTTTGAGTGTCCTTGCAAAGAAAGGTGGCTATATTGGTCACTGATTTGTTTTTGTTTTGTTTTTGAATGTCAGAAATGTATATTTGTGAATGTTGAGATGTTATATTGGTTTCACTGGTAAAAATAAATAATTGAAATGGGTATATATTTGTTTTTTGTTAAGTTGCCTAATAATTATGCACAGTAATAGTCACCTGCACACACAGATATCCCCCTAAAATAGCTATAACTAAAAACAAACTAAAAACTACTTCCAAAACTATTCAGCTTTGATATTAATGAGTTTTTTGGGTTCATTGAGAACATGGTTGTTGTTCAATAATAAAATTAATCCTCAAAAATACAACTTGCCTAATAATTCTGCACTCCCTGTAGCAGATAGACCATGTCACATCCCCATATATATACTTACAAATGTGGCTTTTGTCCTAGATTCAAATTTTTGGCAAAAAAATGACACATATTTAAAGATTGGTATTTTTATTTTCAAACACACATATTTATTCATTGCCATAAGAATAAAAACAATATGTTACGTACACCAACATACTTTAAAAAACTCTTGATGCCAGGTAACCCAATTAGACATACACTATCTTATAATACTCTGCAACAAATACCCCCTGGCATGGATTATCACTTTCTACAACAATGGGAAAGAGAGCTGGGGGTAGGGATCTCTTCAGGAGATGCAGATTTTTTTTTTTTAAAGAAGACTATGAAAGCTTCCATATCTGCCCATATATTAGAAATTAACTATAAAAATCTAAATTTCTGGTATTACTCTCCCTCACTTTTAAAGGGTCTGTACCCAAATGGATCAGATTTGTGCTGGCAAGTACTATGGTCCATATTTGGTGGACTTGTCCTAATATAAGGGTTTCTGGTTAGAAGTAGTTACACAACCAGAGATTATTTTGGGCTCTAAAATCTCATTAGACCCACTGATCTGGCTACTAAATAGACCACCTACGACATTACCCCCTTTTAGCTGTTATTCAAATAACAGTGCAAAAATTAAAAAGATTATTTACATAACAAAAACAAATAATACTCCTCATACATGAGGAATACCATATAATTTCACATTCATTCTTTTTTTTATTGTCCTATAGTCGAGCCCATTTGAATATAATGGGCAGACTGTTGACTACTATTCTTTTTCTTTCTTCATTATCTCTCTTCTTCTCTTTATCTCTTTTCTTTTTTTATGATATAATAACAGTTGGCAAACACATGTTTTAATTTTGTTCATGTACTGTACCACATTGTTGTAAATTCTTCCTTTTCATGTCTTTCTACAATTGCAATTCAAATAAAAGCTAATTTGGGAGGTGGGGGCATAAACTAAGCCCAATACTTACAATTTGCATACCACTAAGCTTCCAGTAGGTTTGTTGGAACTCCCTTCAGATGTTGTTCATATGTAGTCCCAATGAAGTTCTCATCAAATTCTCCTTTCCTTATTAGTATGTCTGAATTTTCCTTTGTCTTGTCAAAAACCAGCCCCTTTGTGAAATACGACAACTTTTTGGAATTCCTCATCTAAAAGTACTAAAATGTCCCAGGCACAACAGGAGGGGGGGGGGGGGGGTGTCTAATGGGTCTAATGAGCATTTTTTTGTTTATATCTGATTAGTTAACATATACTAGATATACACCTGTAACAGGTATAAGTCTCCTCCCCCAATGGGTATATAGGTGTGGTGTTAGGCCATGTTTTATGTCACATGATTAAGGTCTATTAGGACCGAAACGTTGTGGTGTGTTTATTTGATGTCCCAATAAAATAACTTTATAAGCATTATAATTGTGGTGCTGTTCCTCCTTTTGGATTGTCGTTGGATTTAAGGTTTTGGCAGAACCTGGGAACGTGCACACTGGCTATTGCAGTACCTATGCTGTGCCCTTTCTATTTCTACTGTGGATTGTGACTACCTGGGGCTACCTGCATTTTATGGTCTGCTTGGAAATCTTATACCATTGGTAAAAATGGAAGATAATGGGACTGAACCTAGAACTCTTACTTATAGTGATGTTGAAGCTGCACGTATCACTAGAAATATGGAATAAAAAGCGCAGAGTAAAAACACCAAACTCCTGATATACCTAAAAAGTCCCTAATATAGGCATGTGAAAAACAGATAAAATTAAGTTTAAACAGGAGCGCTGTAGCTAAAGGTGAATGTGAAACAATTTAAAACAGGTGATAAATTCCAAAAGATACGTGTTAAAACGTCAATGTTGATAAATATTGTAATAGTGACAAATGCTTAGTGATAAGGTTATTCGTGCATATTGTGAATAATCAGAAAAAAGGCTTGGTGAAGCAAAATAAACTTAAATAAACAGTGACAAGTAAAGTGTAGTTTAGCAAGGCTCTGCCTAAAAATATTTAATGCAACATATGTAAATACAGAATAAAAAACATATAAACTAAAAACGGATGTCTCCGTATAAAACAAATTATGCCAATACACCGACTTTATCAAAATGTATCTCCTTATGGCCAGGAATGGGATAAAACAGTCCCGGTAACAGTTAATATGTGGACAGATGATGCAGGCTTACCCCCAAACAATTGCGGCTCTTGATGGAGCAAAAGATGAAATTACCGCCGTGGCGGAAGTGACGTCACTTATAGGGGCGCTGGCCCGGCTGAGCACTCCGATTGGTTTCTGTTACGGTCGCTCTCAGGTTTCAGCTTCTTAATTCACAATGGCAAGGTATCCGCTCTTTATGTGCTAAGATGCACGCAGGATACTGATAACGGCTGTTTTGTGCTGAATGTGGCTGTTTAGAGTAGATGCAAAAAGTTCCATGTATAACCTTCAATCAGATTGGGATTCTAATGGAAAAATTCTTAGCTTTCTGCACTGAACTTGAAAAGAAGGAAGCTAAAAGAGGTATTACAGAAAGGGCTATCTTTTTGCCCTATAACAAAATGTGACTTTTTTTCCCTACAAAGTGACTTGCATGCATTTTTCAGAAATTTAAAATTGAATGCGTTTTTTTCTAACCAAGACAATATTGCAGCTAGTCAGAGGGGAGAGGGAAATGTACCATCAGCTAATATTAATCTATTGTTAAATACATTAGACCTGAGAAATAAGAGCTATTTTGTGCCAAATATATATAACAATAGTATTGAAACTTTCATACAATTAGTACTTAAGGATATTGACGTGTTAAAGTGCAACTATAACAAAAATCCTGTATGTAATAGAGATACTCAAATGAATTTTTCTAGAGAAGAAAAGCTAGCTTTATCGAGTTTGAAATCTAACAAAGCTATTATTTGCAAGCCAGCGGATAAGGGCAGGGCTACAGTTGTGATGGATAGGTCATATTATATAAGAGAAATAGAACAACTTCAAGATGAAGAGGTATATAAATTACTGAATTATGATCCATCAAATATGATCATGAGGGATTTGGTGAATTGTATTAATAGGGCAGTGTGTAATGGACTGATAACTCTAAAAGAGCAAAAAATTCTGGTTCCAGAGACATTCTCTATACCAGTCCTTTACACACTGCCCAAGATTCACAAGAACAGACAGACCCCCCCCCCCCTGGACGTCCCATTGTAGCAAGCACTAACTCAATATTGACTAATGTATCCAAATATCTAGATAGAATTCTAAGACCCTTCACAACTGAATCAATGTCTTACATTAAGGATACAGGGGATTTCATAGAAAAATTAGAATCCCTAGATTTGCCTTGTGACAAAACCATTATCTTTTCTTTAGACGTGACATCCCTATACACGTCTATTACACATGAAAGTGAATTAGGGGCCATGAGACAAGCTATCTATACAAGTAATAGATTTACTATTTCTCAGGGGGAATTCCTCATAGAACTATTACAGATGGTACTTTATAATAACTTCTTTCTGTTTCAAGATTCTTTTTACATACAATGCCAGGGTACAGCCATGGGGTCCAATGTCGCCCCCACATATGCCAATGTTTTTATGAACGTCTATGAAGAGAGATTTGTATATACCAATAAAGCATTTATCCAACACGGGATATGCTGGTTTAGATACATAGACAACATCTTTGGCATATGGGGGGGGGGGGGGCGACTTGGACTCCTTGATTAGTTTTGTGGCTGACTTAAATATCTCTACAAGACACATAAAATTGAAGTTAGTAAGCAGCGAGGAGTCAATTGACTTTTTGGACACAACTGTCTATAAAAAGGATGGAAAATTACTGGTTGATCTTTATAGGAAGGATAGTGACAGAAACAGTCTGTTAAAATATGAGAGTGGTCACTATCCCCCCTTGATCAACAGCCTTCCTAAAAGTCAACTCCTTCGAGTCAAGAGAATTGTGTCTGATGAGGGACTAGCACAGACTAGACTAGATGAAATGGGTAATCTCTTTTTACAGAGAGGTTATCCTAAGCAATTAGTGGAAGAACAAATCAGAGAAATTGGGAATGTTCCTAGAACCTCTATTTTAAAGGGAGAATATAGAGATAAGAGGAAGAAGGATAAAGACAAAACTAAGCAAATTATTTTTGTTTCTCAGTTTAACCCTCTAAGTAACAAAATTAATAAGATCATCAGGAGACACTGGTCTATATTAAAAGAATTAAACTCCAATATTGTGGAATTTCAGGAGGCCCCTATGGCAGCCTATAGGCGAGGTAAGAATATTAAGGATGTCTTGGTTAAAGCTGACGTTGGATCCAAGAAGGATTAGAGACAGGATCAATGAACACAAATCTAACATACGTTGCGGCAATAAAGATGCCCCTGTCTCTAATCACTTCTTACAAGCTGGCCATAGCATATCCCAACTTAGGTACCAAGTTATTGAACAAATTAAAAAAACAAGAAGGGGTGGAGATAGACAGAGAATGTTAAAGTGTAGGGAAACATATTGGATCTACACTTTACAGTCTCTTATTGCAACAGGGATGAATAAAGAAATTGACTGGGGAGTTACTCTGTAAATTTAAATTTATTTGTTAAAATTTAAATATAACTTTGAAATCTTTGTAGATATTCCCGCAAGAGTTAATCACTGTACATATCAAGAGTTAGTGTTTAATTGTATAGGGCTAATTACCTATATATTTATGTTTTTAATTTTTTTGTACTTGCATCTTTCTAGGTCACTAATTATTGGAAGTGATGGCCTTTCTTCACCACTAGATGGAGCAGTGAGCATTTTTATGTTTATATCTGATTAGTTAACATATACTAGATATACACCTGTAACAGGTATAAGTCTCCTCCCCCAATGGGTATATAGGTGTGGTGTTAGGCCATGTTTTATGTCACATGATTAAGGTCTATTAGGACCGAAACGTCGTGGTGTGTTTATTTGATGTCCCAATAAAATAACTTTATAAGCATTATAATTGTGGTGCTGTTCCTCCTTTTGGATTGTCGTTGGATTTAAGGTTTTGGCAGAACCTGGGAACGTGCACACTGGCTATTGCAGTACCTATTCTGTGCCCTTTCTATTTCTACTGAGGGTCTAATGGACACAAGTAAATATGTCATTGTAGGCATTGCTACTCCAACAAGCTTCATCTAATTGTGGTACATTGTTTAGATTATGCAAACCAATAACAAGGTAACAGGAGCATGAAAGATTTTGGGAGTTATAGACTTTAAATATGTATATATTCATATCAGTGAATGTGACAAAAAATTTTCAAATGGTTACCTGATGCGTTTTAGACAAAATGTACTTTTGAAAGAATTGGTAAGATCATACTGAATTATCAGTAACATCTTCATGTATTGCAATTGTCAGCTTTTATTTATAAACACCAAGATTACAAGTTTTGCGTTACGGTGCGTTATGGCTATACTGCTGAAACATTGGCCATTGCACACGGAATAGCAGGTCTCCCGTATTACAAGTTGCGGTGATATAGCTATACCGCAAGCATTTTAGCCTGTAACGCAACTCTCCATTCAGCACTAAAAAAATTACTTTTGACTGCAGGATTTCCATTACGCCGTATTACAGGTTGTGCGTTCCGGCTAAAATGCTTGCGTTATGGTCTATACCGTCGTGATCCATTCCGCGATCTGAGACCAGTAGTTATGGATTTTGCGAAACAGAAATGTTTCACAAAACTCATGACTAAAATGTTACAAAGTACACTAACACTCATAAACTACCTATTAACCCCTAAACCGTCACCCCCCTGCATCACAAATACTATAATAAACCTATTAACCCCTAATCCGCAGGCCCCCCACATTGCCAACATTATATAAAGCTGTTCAATTCTAAACCGCCGGCCCCCCACATCGCTACTAATAAACTAAAATTCAAATCAGCCAATAGGATGAGAGCTACTGAAATCCTGATTTGAACAGCCAATAGGATTTCAGTAGCTCTCATCCTATTGGCTGATTTGAATTTAGCAGCCAATAGGAATGCAAGGTACTCCAAATATAAACGGGTACCTTGCATTCAATCTTCAGTGTGTGGCATTGATCGCATGAAGAAGATCCTCCACGCTGAATAGCTCTGCAGTCGCTGGTCCTGTTCCGCAGTCACCTCCGCTCCGTGCCGCCTTCGCCCTGGATGAAGATAGAAGAGGTCCCCGCGCTGGATGAAGATGTCGCCATCTGGAAGAAGACCTTCTCCACCGGACTTCAGGAATGGTGAGTACCTATTTAGGGATTAGACTTACATGTTTTTTTGTTTTTTTGGGGGTGTTTTTTTTTTATAATAATGCTTTTTTATTTTAATGGGCTGTAAAAGAGCTGAATGCCCTTTTAAGGGCAATGCCCAAACAAATGCCCCTTTAGGGGCAATGGGTAGTTTAGAATTTTTTAGAGTTAGGGTTTTTTATTTTGGGGGGTTGGTTGGGTGGGGGGTGTTACTTTTAGGGGGGACTTTGTGATTTTTTAAGGTAAAAGAGCTGTTTAACTTAGGGCAATGCCCTACAAAAGGCCCTTTTAAGGGCTATTGGTAGTTTATTGTTAGATTAGGGGGTGTTTTTATTTTGGGTGGCTTTTTTGTTTTTATAGGGCTATTAGATTAGGTGTGATTTTTATTATTCTAGATAATTTCGTTTATTATTTTTTGTATTCTTAGTGTTTTTTTATTTTCAGTAATTTTAGTGTTTTAATTTTAATATAGGTGGCGGCGGTGTAGGGGGATCACATTAGGGGGTAATATAGTTTAAATAGGTGGCGGCAGTGTAGGGGGATCATATTAGGGGGTAATATAGTTTAAAAAGGTGGCGGCAGTGTAGGGGGATCACATTAGGGGCTAATATAGTTTAAATAGGTGGCGGTGGTGTAGGGGGATCATATTAGGGGGTAATATAGTTTAAATAGGTGGCGGCGGTGTAGGGGGATCATATTAGGGGGTTATATAGTTAATGTAGGTGGCGGCGGGGTAGGGGGCTCACATTAGGGGGTAAAACATTTAATCAGATAAGAGGTAATTAAAGCGCCAAAGACCAAATGGCCGGGTCTAGGATATGTAAAATTATGTCAGTTTATTTGTACATATACATAAAAGTTAACATTACGTTAAACCATAAAATCAAAATAAATAATCAAGGATCCAAGATTTTACAATAAGTTAAAATCAAAAATAAAAACAATTATTTACTTATACAATTTTCCATGTAAGTAAAATTGCAAATAGTGTAATATATCCGGATGTATGGGTGGAACAGTGTAGGTGATTCTGCTAGAGAGACACTTTCTTGTATTATGGTCTGTCTAATGATAACTAAATGTCTTGCATCATGTGGTAATAGTGATGTGCAATATATACCGTGTGTTTTCTTACTAATTTGTGACTCCCAATAAACTAATGTAAGGAGTGCCTGATGATACCAAAAAATAATCGTGTCTAAAATAAAGTGTTTAAAAAAAAGTTTCCTAACAATGTTGAAAAACAAATTATATTCAGAGAACAAGGTGAACAAACGATAATCAAAATGCTATGTGAACAAACTTGATACTCATAATTGGTAAAATATTCTTCAAGGATATCACAGTTAAAGGTGGTCACAGTCAGTGGTGATATAAAGACAAAAACGTTGAACAAAAATAATGAAAAAAGTAAAACTTCAAATGTGAAAAAAAGAAAAAATGAATGAAAAAATAGTCCTGAAAAATTGTGAACAATCACACATCCATAAAATTGTCAAATTAGGATAAAAATGTGTACTTGTTATTTCTCCCAATTGGAGTGTAGAAACTTATCTCCCAATGTTCCTCTTGCCAGTGTGAAGTGCAATCTATCTTCTAGGTGGTGACCCAAACGGTCAGTGCAATTCTCAGCAATTTTCTATTCTTTTCTGCCAAAAACAAAAACAATAATAGTGCAGATGGTTTTAAACAAAATAATCCTACCAGAGTGTCACTTACCAGTCGACGCGTTTCGGTCATACACTGACCTTTCTCAAGGTCTTGAGAATAATAATAGTGCAGATGGTTTTAAACAAAATAATCCTACCAGAGTGTCACTTACCAGTCGACGCGTTTCGGTCATACACTGACCTTTCTCAAGACCTTGAGAAAGGTCAGTGTATGACCGAAACGCGTCGACTGGTAAGTGACACTCTGGTAGGATTATTTTGTTTAAAACCATCTGCACTATTATTGTTTTTGTTTTTGGCAGAAAAGAATAGAAAATTGCTGAGAATTGCACTGACCGTTTGGGTCACCACCTAGAAGATAGATTGCACTTCACACTGGCAAGAGGAACATTGGGAGATAAGTTTCTACACTCCAATTGGGAGAAATAACAAGTACACATTTTTATCCTAATTTGACAATTTTATGGATGTGTGATTGTTCACAATTTTTCAGGACTATTTTTTCATTCATTTTTTCTTTTTTTCACATTTGAAGTTTTACTTTTTTCATTATTTTTGTTCAACGTTTTTGTCTTTATATCACCACTGACTGTGACCACCTTTAACTGTGATATCCTTGAAGAATATTTTACCAATTATGAGTATCAAGTTTGTTCACATAGCATTTTGATTATCGTTTGTTCACCTTGTTCTCTGAATATCATTTGTTTTTCAACATTGTTAGGAAACTTTTTTTTAAACACTTTATTTTAGACACGATTATTTTTTGGTATCATCAGGCACTCCTTACATTAGTTTATTGGGAGTCACAAATTAGTAAGAAAACACACGGTATATATTGCACATCACTATTACCACATGATGCAAGACATTTAGTTATCATTAGACAGACCATAATACAAGAAAGTGTCTCTCTAGCAGAATCACCTACACTGTTCCACCCATACATCCGGATATATTACACTATTTGCAATTTTACTTACATGGAAAATTGTATAAGTAAATAATTTTTTTTATTTTTGATTTTAACTTATTGTAAAATCTTGGATCCTTGATTATTTATTTT
The DNA here is from genome assembly GCF_027579735.1 of Bombina bombina. Classification (NCBI taxonomy): domain Eukaryota; kingdom Metazoa; phylum Chordata; class Amphibia; order Anura; family Bombinatoridae; genus Bombina; species Bombina bombina. The sequence goes on along the minus strand of NC_069499.1, from coordinate 607,703,402 downwards.
GATTTTATGGTTTAACGTAATGTTAACTTTTATGTATATGTACCAATAAACTGACATAATTTTACATATCCTAGACCCGGCCATTTGGTCTTTGGTGCTTTAATTACCTCTTATCTGATTATCCATATCTATTTGACCGCTAGGGGTCAATTTATTAAAGCAAAGGGTCCTTAGCAATTGGCGCTTAGTGTAACTTACCAATTGGTAAAACATTTAATGTAGCTAGCGGCCGTATAGGGGGTCAGATTAGGGGGTAATACATATAATATAGGTGGCGGCGGGGTCCGGGAGCGGCGGTTTAGGGGTTAATATATTTATTATTAGGAGTGAGAAAGGGGATTGATAGAGGGGTATACCTGTCGGGCTATGTTTGGGAGGCGTGTTAGACAGTACGGGTGATTTTATAACTTTGTCAGTTTTTTTATGCGGCGGCAGTTTCTAAAGTGCCGTAAGTCACTGGCGACTCCAGAAATTTGTACTTACGCAGATTTCTGGACATCGCTAGTTTGTCAGACTTACGGCACTTTAGCATCTGACGGCGCTGTATATGAGATAGCTCGAGTTGCGAGCTGAAACTACGGGCGGCGCAGGTTTCCACGCTTGCGCCGAAACCTGCAACGTATATCGGATTGCGCCCCATGCTCTTAACACAAATTCTCAAACAGTACTGATTTCCACAAATGCAGAAAAAGTATTCGACTGAGTCGGATGGGAATTTTTTCAATATACTTTAGACAAATTTGGATTTGGGAAAAAATATTTGCATTGTATCATAAACCTAGTATCCAGATTCATGTAAATTGAATGTTATCTGATCCCTTTTATATCAATTATGGCACTCGGCAAGGATGCCCATTATTCCCCCTTCTTTTTGCTTGCACCACTGAAATTCTGAACAACCCCAATATTAAGGGCCCTAATATCCAATCTGACACCTATAAACTATCTCTTTTTGCAGATAATGTTATTTTTACCTTAATAGAACCAAGTATGTTAATACCTGAACTGCTAACTGAAATGCATAGCTTTAGAGAAGTGTCAAATTTTTTAATTAACATTTTCAAGTCAGAAATTATGAATATAAATCTTTCACCAAATGTTTTAGAACTTACACAAAAATAAGTCCCTTTAAGTAGCAATTAACATCTATTAAATATCTAGGGATCGTCCTATCATGCAATATATCAGATTTATTATTTCTAAATTTTTATTTGATTAAAAGGAAAATCACTGCTGACCTTAGCGCATGGAGATCTAAACATCTTAGCTGGTTAGGTAGAATGAGTACGATAACAATTAATATTTTGCCTATATTTCTTTATATTCTTCAAACCCTACCAATCTCCTTACCTTCTTTCTGTTTCCAATCTTTACAAAAAATTATTGATAAACAAAAATACAATGCATCTACCAAAATCTTAGGTGGGTTAGGTGTCCCAAATTTTGAACAATTTAGACAAGCAATCTTTCTACCAAGGGTGATAGACTGGCACGTTAACTTTCATGACAAAATATGGGTGAAACTGGAACACCAACTGACTCACTCAGTTAGGTTCTAAATGCTGGCTTACCCTCTTTGTGAAATCGAAATACGCAAGTGGTCAATGTATTATTAATGAGACATATAAAATGTGGGGTAGGTTGTTGATTATATATACATTAATTTCACCCAAATCATCACCCCTGACACCTATTATAGACAATCCAGAATTCCCTCCAGGACGCACAACTCAACACCTTAGCATAGGAGATAGAAAATGTCACATCCCCATATACATACTTACAAATAATAGTGGATTATGTCCTAGATACAAATATGACACATATTTAAAGATTGGTATTTTTATTTTAAAACACACATATTTATTCTTTGCCATAAGAATAAAAACAATATGTTACACACCAACATACTTTAAAAAACTCTTGATGCCAGGTAACCCAATTAGACATACACTATCTTATACTACTCTGCAACAAGTACCCCCTGGCATGGATTATCACTTTCTACAACAATGGGAAAGAGAGCTGGGGGTAGGGATCTCTTCAGGAGATGCAGATTTTTTTTTAAAGAAGACTATGAAAGCTTCCATATCTGCCCATATATTAGAAATTAACTATAAAAATCTAAATCACTGGTATTACTATCCCTCATTTTTAAAGAGTCTGTACCCACATGGATCAGATTTGTGCTGGCAAGTACTATGGGCCATATTTGGTGGACTTGTCCTAATATAAGGGTTTCTGGTTAGAAGTAGTTACACAACCAGAGATTATTTTGGGTTCTAAAATCTCATTAGACCCACTGATCTGGCTACTAAATAAACCACCTACGAAATTACCCCCTATACTTTTAGCTGTTATTCAAATAACAGTGCAAAAATTGAAAAGATTATTTACATAACAAAAACAAATAATACTCCTCATACATGAGGAATACCATATAATTTCACATTAATTCTTTTTTTTATTGTCCTATAGTCGAGCCCATTTGAATATAATGGGCAGACTGTTGACTACTATTCTTTTTCTTTCTTCATTTTCTCTCTTCTTCTCTTTATCTCTTTTCTTTTTTTATGATATAATAACAATTGGCAAACACATGTTTTAATTTTGTTCATGTACTGTACCACATTGTTGTAAATTCTTCCTTTTCATGTCTTTCTACAATTGCAATTCAAATAAAAGCTAATTTGGGAGGTGGGGGCATAAACTTAGCCCAATACTTACGATTTGCATACCACTAAGCTTCCAGTAGGTTTGTTGGAACTCCCTTCAGATGTTGTTCATATGTAGTCCCAATGAAGTTCTCATCAAATTCTCCTTTCCTTATTACTATGTCTGAATTTTCCTTTGTCTTGTCAAAAACCAGCCCCTTTGTGAAATACGACAACTTTTTGGAATTCCTCATCTAAAAGTACTAAAATGTCCCAGGCACAACTGGGGTGTATCATGACAGGGTCTAATGGACACAAGTAAATATGTCATTGTAGGCATTGCTACTACAACAAGCTTCATCTAATTGTGGTACATTGTTTAGATTATGCAAACCAATAACAAGGAAACAGGAGCATGAAAGATTTTGGGAGTTATAGACTTTAAATATGTATATATTCATATCAGTGAATGTGACAAAAACTATTCAAATGGTTACCTGATGCGTTTTAGACAAAATGTACTTTTGAAAGAATTGGTAAGATCATACTGAATTAATTATCAGTAACATCTTCATGTATTGCAATTGTTAGCTTTTATTTATATACACCAAGATTACAAGTTTTGCATTACAGTGCGTTATGGCTATACTGCTGAAACATTGGCCATTGCACACGGAATAGCAGGTCTCCCGTATTACAAGTTGCGGTGATATAGCTATACCGCAAGCATTTTAGCCTGTAACGCAACTCTCCATTCCGCACTAAAAAAAATTACTTTTGACTGTAGGATTTCCATTACGCCGTATTACAGGTTGTGCGTTCCGGCTAAAATGCTTGCGTTATGGTCTATACCGTCGTGATCCATTCCGCGATCTGAGACCAGTAGTTATGGATTTTGCGAAACAGAAATGTTTCACAAAACTCATGACTAAAATGTTTCAAAGTACACTAACACTCATAAACTACCTATTAACCCCTAAACCGTCACCCCCCCTGCATCACAAATACTATAATAAACCTATTAACCCCTAATCCGCAGGCCCCCCACATTGCCAACATTATATAAAGCTATTCATTTCTAAACCGCCGGCCCCCCACATCGCTACTAATAAACTAAAATTCAAATCAGCCAATAGGATGAGAGCTACTGAAATCCTGATTTGAACAGCCAATAGGATTTCAGTAGCTCTCATCCTATTGGCTGATTTGAATTTAGCAGCCAATAGGAATGCAAGGTACTCCAAATATAAACGGGTACCTTGCATTCAATCTTCAGTGTGCGGCATCGATCGCATGAAGAAGATCCTCCACGCTGAATAGCTCTGCAGTCGCTGGTCCTGTTCCACAGTCACCTCCGCTCCGTGCCGCCTTCGCCCTGGATGAAGATAGAAGAGGTCCCCGCGCTGGAGGAAGATGACGCCGTCTGGAAGAAGACCTTCTCCGCCGGACTTCAGGAACGGTGAGTACCTATTTAGGGATTAGACTTACATGTTTTTTTGTTTTTTTGTGGGTTTTTTTTTTTTTTATATTAATGCTTTTTTATTTTAATTGGCTGTAAAAGAGCTGAATGCCCTTTAAGGACAATGCCCAAACAAATGCCCCTTTAGGGGCAATGGGTAGTTTAGAATTTTTTACAGTTAGGTTTTTTTTATTTTGGGGGGTTGGTTGGGTGGGGGGTGTTTACTTTTAGGGGGGACTTTGTGATTTTTTAAGGTAAAAGAGCTGTTTAACTTAGGGCAATGCCCTACAAAAGGCCCTTTTAAGGGCTATTGGTAGTTTGTTAGATTAGGGGGTGTTTTTATTTTGGGTGGCTTTTTTGTTTTTATAGGGCTATTAGATTAGGTGTGATTTTTATTATTCTAGATAATTTCGTTTATTATTTTTTGTATTCTTAGTGTTTTTTATTTTCAGTAATTTTAGCGTTTTAATTTTTTATTTATTTTGTATTTATTTCTTTGCAGTGTTAGGTTTTTTTTTAAATTTGCAATTTAGGTTTTTACATTTTTTTGTAGTGTTTATTTCACAGGTAAGTTTTTATTTATTTTAAGATAGTTATATTTCAAATTTAATTTGAAGTTAGGGGATGTTAGGTTTAGGGGTTAATAGTTTAATTTAGTGATGTGGGGGGCTGGCGGTTTAGGGGTTAAAAGGTTTTAGTTTATTAGTAGCGATGTGGGGGGCCGGTGGTTTAGGGGTTAATAGGTTTAGTTTATTAGTAGCGATGTGGGGGCGGTAATTTAGGGGTTAATAGGGTTATTTAGTGTTGACGATGTTGGGGGCGGTGGATTAGGGGTTAATAACTTTAATTAGTGACGCCAATGTCGGAGCGGCGGATTAGGGGTATTTAGACTAGGGGTTTATGTTAGGGTGTTAGGTTTTAACATAAATTTCTTTTCCCCATAGACATCAATGGGAATTGTGTTACGGCGATCACCATTTCGCAATCGCAGGTGTTAGTTTTTTTTCTAACACTTTCTCCCCATTGACGTCTATGGGGCAAAGCGTGCATGAGCACGTAAAGTCAGGCCTTGGGTTTTGTGCGGTATGGAGCTTAACGCACCATAACTAACAACAAAGGAAGGATTCTTTGTAACTTGTAATGGCAGCGCTATGGAAAGTGTGATAACGCTAATTTTTTTTGCGTTATTTACACACCCGGTATAGCGCAAAACTTGTAATCTTGGCCATAGTGCCTTAATGTTCTACATTTCTTTATAGTAAGCTAACAATCAGCTAGGTTTTGCGTTGCGGCTTGTAACGCTGAAAATATGGCATTTTCAGTGTTAAAACAGCACCGCACCTATTACAAGTTTTGTCGGTATAGGAGTGCCGCACATCTTTTAGCCTGTACCACAACGTCAGTCCCGCACACGTAAAAATGACGTATTTTCATGGGATTCCCATAGCGCCGGTATTACAAGTTTTCTGGTGAGGCTAAAATGTGAGCGTTACAGCCTAAAACGACAAGATCCGTACCGCCATCTAAAGTCAGTAGTTATGAGTTTTATGCTACAAAGCTGTAACATAAAACTCATAACTAAAGTGTTACAAAGTACACTAACACCCATAAACTACCAATTAACCCCTAAACCGAGGCCCTCCCGCATCGCAAACACTATAATAAATTTATTAACCCCTAATCTGCCGCTCCCGACATCGCCGCCATTAATTTTTTTTATTAAACCCTATTCCGCTGCTCCCCGACATCGTCACCACTATACTAAAGTTATTAACCTCTAAACCGCTGCCTAGAATTAGCCAATAGAATGAGAGCTACTTAAATCCTATTGGCTGATTTGAACAGCCAATAGGATTTTAGCAGCCCTAATTCCATTGGCTGGTTCAAATTTTTCAGCCAGTAGGAATGTAATGGACGCCATCTTGAATCGCGTCCCTTGCATTGAAGATTCAGTGTACGGCGGAGACTGTATGAAGAGGATGCTCCGCGCTGGATGTCTTCAGGATGGACCCGCTCCGCCCCTCAGGGTTTAAGATAGACGATGCTGCCTGGATGGAGATTGAAGAAGCCGTCTGGATGAAGACTTCTCTCCGCTTGGATCAGGACGTCGCCGCCAGGATGAAGATTGAAAAGGCAGCCTGGATGAAGACTTTGCCAGGATGAAGATCGTTCAAGCGGGACTTCAAAAACTGTAAGTGGATCGTCAGTGTGTTAGTGTGTCAGGATCTCTTTCAAACCTTGTCTCTGTGCCTTTAATTTAGGCCAGCCTCCTCTCCTTTAAATCCTTCACGGACTCACAAACATGTGCTTAGTATTTTGTTGCACTGCTAGGAAGCAGCTGTCTCCTTTACCTAAGCTCCATTGGAATTACAAACTTACCTTCTGGTATCAAATATAACAAGAATATTTTGTTCTCTCCATTTCAGATTACCTCTCAAGGACGCTTTCTGCAATTGTATCTATTTCGGTTAAAAAGTAACAAGTTGGAAAAGTAACTGTCCTAGAAACTTACGCTGCACCTCTCTGCCTTACCGAATCTCCTCTGGGATATCCAGCACCAATTCTCCTCCTTATCTTCAGGTACAATAGCTTTGCGTTTCTACTGAACTGTATATTATATCTTTTGCTTACACAACAAAGTTAAATATTACTTTAGTCTCAAGCCGCACAGCACTCTGGGACGTCACACACCACCGGGAGTAACTGATCAGCTGTAAGTAAAACTCCTCCCAGTTTGTACTTTATGTTGTGTATTGCGGTTAGCTACTCAGTGCAATATTCTTCCTCCACTCTGCACCTAAAGTCAAACTTTTGCTACTCTGAATGTGCAGGTTATATCTCATATCCTGTCTTATCTCTAAAAGTTTTGCATCAAGGAATTTACGCTTATTCCAAACTAACTTCGTTCTCCTGAATTGCTCCTGTTTAACATTATTCAGAGTGGTTGCATAATCTCCTTCTGTGTCAAAACTTATAAATTCATATTATGGCCTCTATTTATCAAGGTCTGTCGGACCTGATCCGACAGTGTGGATCAGGTCCGACAGACCTCGCTGAATACAGCGAGCAATACGCTCGCCGTATTCAGCATTGCACCAGCAGCTCACAAGAGCTGCTGGTGCAACGCCGCCCCCTGCAGACTCGCGGCCAATAGGCCGCCAGCAGGGGGGGGTGTCAATCAACCCGATCGTACTCGATCGGGTTGATTTCCGGCGATGTCTGTCTGCCTCCTCAGAGCAGGCGGACAGGTTATGGAGCAGCGGTCTTTGTGACCGCTGCTTCATAACTGCTGTTTCTGGCGAGTCTGCCGGCTCGCTAGAAACACGGGACATCAAGCTCCATTCGGAGCTTGATAAATATGCCCCTATATATATTTCACTACCTACTTTGATAACACTTCTCCACTTATAGTGTTTATCTTGACTTTAATTGGAAAATTAGTATTAAATCTCAGGAAGACATAACAACAGTTAATAACACTTGTGAGTAATTAACATATAATATTAAAAGTAAAATTCTTATTTATCTTTTTTTTTTTTTCAAATATGATCATATTTCCCCTTTAACTCACAATGAAGCCGCTCACAAACCTTTACCCTCTTATAATAGGCTAGGGTCACCTGTGGACCCTCAAAATAGTGTCATTGTCATGAGAGGGATTTAAGGGGGATATAGAGACAATAAAATAGAATATCTATAAGATGCATTTTCTTATGCTTAACTAATAAGCCGATGGGAGTATGGGGGGGGAGCACAAATTGTACATTGTGGGGACAGCAATTACAGATAACTCAAATGCATCTGACATTATCATATCTATAGTTGACACATAGTAGATATTATACCGAGTAACAGAACATATAGGGAGTGATTAGGGAAAAGAATAACAAGAAGAGTTCAAAAGATCTCTACTAATAAGAGGTTCTATAACCCTGTTCAACTCTAGTATCAAGGTTAGCATTTAAACTACTTATGTAACATGAAGATACTACACAGCAGGGGACCTAGCGCCTGTGGGTTATAAAGCTTAAATTTTAGGCTTTGCATGAGGCATGTATAGGTATATGTAGATGCCTATGTCTCAGCATGGTCTTATTTGTCTGCCCCGGCCGCAGGCAGTCTATTGTGGAAGTCACAAGGCATTACCGTGTTCTTGTGTTAAAGCCATTGTAGTAGGCGCTTATACCCTGCTTGCATAACATGTTAGTTTGGTATGTTCATTAAGTTGAACAATATAATTGATCACTAGGAACTTATTAAGATTAAAACCACAATCTAGTTGTTAACTCTGGGTTGTATGACGTCCTAAATTATTAGCATATATATCGCTTAGTAGGTAATAGTAAGAAAATAAATAAAAATATACTGTCAGATGCCTGTTACTATACTGTTAATTTGTATAGCAGACTTAACACTACTAGGGGGTAATTTAAAGTTTAATTTCAAGTTGGGTAGCCTGTTTATTTATAACACTGCAGGACACAGTGCCAAGTAAAAGCAGATATGTATGTCTAGCTGTAACAGTAAGTAGAGGAAGGCAGGTTCCTAACATCATGGATGCTTCTTAACAATGGGATCACATATTGAATCCAACTTGTAACGTTATGATATACAGTGCAGAACCAGAAATTACACACAACATATGGAGAGTATTTTAAGGGTGCGAAAGATAGCAGCCCATCAGATATACCAAATCAGATTAGCAAGTCATCATAGAGAATGTGAGATATGTACGGTTGATGTGGAATGTTACATATATCAACTTACATATATCAACTATAAACAGACACGTCTTTTATCCAATGCCCTGTCTGTCCTGGTATACTGGTCTGTCACGTAGTCTTCATCCTATCCCCAATCTATTGTCCGCTATCATAAAAATATAAACAAAAGAACTTGGGCAAGCTAACGTAACAGAAACACAGATAGTAGGTATATTAAACCAGTTTAGTAAGACATCTCAGGGATTGTAAATTATAGGCCATTCTATTTTAATGTTAGGGGCCTCAAATGACAATAAACAGAAAACAAATAATACCGGTAATACTGTTGTGTCCATACATATCAAGTCCAGAGAGTTCCAATCACAACATGAACAGCCTCTCCCCAGTCTATGATATTTTAACCCACGTCAGTTTTTTGTGAAATATAAAGGCCGTTTGAGCCCACTTCAGGAACCCTCTGTACGTCATATGCAGGTGAAACCCCGTCAGCGTATGTAGAGTCGGCTCCGGAAGAAGAGGTGAGTAAGTCTGTCCTGTTATCTGGCCATTATCCAGAGAGGGAGTGTGTAGCACTCCTGCTGGGTTCCTGCCTATCATATGTCTGATCTGCATGTAAGCATAGTGTCCATCGACTGTAGTATAGGAATTGCTGCTTGCAGCATAGTAGAACTGGTCAAGTGGTAATTGATACCATAGCAAAGTAGTTGGAAATCCATGCCAAAGTGGACCAGAGGTAGATCTGAGAGAGTGTCGCCCGTTTTCACTAGAGCTGAACTTTGTCCGGATGCCTTCAGACTGTGATCTCCAGCTCTACTATCATGTTGCAGCTTAGTCGACGTGAAAGTGCATATCAGTCTGGTGATAGGACCATCTGACCCTGTCTGTTCTTCCATATGGCACCGGTCAGGGGAGGGTATAGAGGGCTGATCCATATGCACCCCACATATAGTTGTAGGGTTTGCCTGGGTCATGTGTAATAGCGTTCCCACAGTTTTAGTCATCTGCATAAAATGATGTGCAATCAGGTCTAACATGTTTCGTTCCCATACCTCCACTGTCTCCATGTCACCCTCTCACCTTGCTATAGTGTCAGGTGAGTGGCATGGCTTCTCAGATCGGCAGCCGGTCTATTGCTCTGTAGGGTGCTCGACTTGCTTTCTCCTGGTCTAGGTGATGTTGAACGCTGTATCTACTATTACTTCACAAGCTCCACTGTAGCTGGTAGTGGAAGTATTGTAGCTCAAACCCCTTGAAGTAACGCATGATCTAGAACATGGCCGCTCACCGGCTGTATGTAGTAGCGAGCTGCATGGAAGGGAAAAGCTCTGATCTGTTAGTTCTGGTTCTCTTCTTGTCACCAGACCTTGTTGTCTTGCTCCTAATTGTGATAGTTACAAACAGTTGCTTTCTTGGAGAGTCTTGAACGGTCGCATAAGTATAACTTTTTTAATATCAATGGAGAGCTGGCTGGATATGCGACCGCTCCGACTCCCGGCTAGCTACGCCCTCCGTGTTAGGCTTTTTTAAGGTTTTATTGGGTGGGGTTTTTTTAGATTAGGGTCTGGGCAGTAAAATAGCTAAATGCCCTTTTAAGGGCAATGCCCATACAAAGACCCTTTTCAGGGCAATGGGTAGCTTAGGTTATTTTAGATTTGGGGGGGTTGGTTGGGTGGTGGGTTTTAATGTTGTTTTTTTTTATTTTGGGTGGGCTTTTTTATTTTGATAGGGCTTTTAGATTAGGTGTAATTCTTTTTTAATTTTGATAATTTGTTTGTTATTTTGTGTAATGTATAGTGTTAGGGGGTGTTTGTATTTTTTTTTTTAGTAAAAGAGCTGTTTATCTCAGGGTAATGCCCTATAAAAGGTCCTTTTAAGGGCCCCTGGTAGTTTGGGGGGTGGGGGTTTGTATAGTGTTAAGGTGTGTTTGTTTGTTTTTTGAGTAAAAGAGCTGGTTATCTCAGGGCAATGCCCTACAATAGGCCCTTTTAAGGCCCCCCTAAAAGGTCCTTTTAAGGGCTCTTTGTAGTTTATTCCAGAGTAAGGTTTTTTATTTTGGGGTGAGTTTATTTTTTTTAAGGATTAATCTTTATTTTTTTGGATGTAGTACCAAGTGAGTACAGCACAGAGGATAGGGTGCACGAAAGGCCAAGGGTACTGCCACAAACCTCCAACAATAAAAATATCAAACACGGTCTCCAGCACTCCAATATGAAAGGCAATTTTATTAATGAAAGCTTTCATTAATAAAATTGCCTTTCATATTGGAGTGCTGGAGACCGTGTTTGATATTTTTTTGGATACATTTTTTTTTTGTAATGGTAGCTTTATTATTTTTTTGTAATGGTAGCTTTTTATTTTTGTAATGGTAGGTTTTAGTGTAAGGCAGGTTAGATTTTATTTCACAGGTAGGTTTGTATTTATTTTATTTACTAACTAGTCTACCTAGTTAAAATAATTACAAACTTACCTGTGAAATAAAAATAAAACCTAAGATAGCTACAATGTAACTATTAGTTATATTGTAGCTAGCTTAGGTTTTATTTCACAGGTAAGTATTTAGTTGTAAATAGTTATTAATTAGTTAATTATTGTAAATTTAATTTAGATCTAATTTAATTATGTTAAAGTTAGGGGGGATTAGGTTTAGCGATAGGTTTAGGGTTAGGTTTAGGCGTAGCCTTAAAACCCATCTTTCTATTCTAGCGGGCGGTTTGGATTTTGGATTATTCAAGATCAACTGTAAAGGCTTATGATCTGTTATCAGTGTGAATGGACAACCATATAAATATAAATTAAAGTATCCACAACTCTAAACTATTGCCAGAGCTTCACATTCGGTTTGAGAATAACGTTTTTTCACATCATTTAAAGAACGGCTACCATAAGCAATGATATAAGGCTTGACTTTGTCTCTCTGCGCCAGAATAGCACCTAAACCAACAGCATCTACTAAAAGAATAGATTGCTGTTAAAGGTTAAAATAGGACATTGTCTTGTCACTAGTCAAACTCTGTTTCAATTGTTTAAAAGCTTTTTGTTCAGTTTCAGTCAAACGCCATGGCACACTTTTCTTTGTTAACCCTCTTAAAGGAGTGGCAATAGTAGAGAAATTAGGGATAAATCGAGAACAGTAATTAACCATCCCTAGGAGACTTCTGACTTCACTGGAGTCTATTGGAAGATTTGCATTCTAAATTGCTTCCACTTTCTTTGGATTTGCTGATATGCCTTCAGCTGAAAAGACAAATCCATAAGATTCTAGTTTAGTTTTGTTAAACTCACACTTTTAAGGTAAGTACTTTCTCATGAAGTCACTCAAAAACTGCAGTGAGATTTTAATCATGGTCCTCTTGAGTAGCTCCAAACACAATGATATCATCGCTGATGTTCTTAACTCCTGGAATTTCAGATGTTTGCTGTATTGCATTTTGAAATACTTCAACAGCAGAAGAAACACTAAAACTTAGGCGCTTATATCTCCACAATCCTGTGTGTGTTGAGAATGTAGTTATATATCTGCTTGTTGGATCCAATTTCAGTTGATGATAGCCTGATTTTAAATCAAGTTTGGAGAAAACTTTTGCCTGGTTGAGATCAAGAATTATATCATCTAATGTTGGAGTAACGTGGCACTCCCTGATAATGGCAGTGTTGGCTTGCCTCCTGTCTATGCAAATTCTTACACTATTTTGGCATTTATACTATTGGGGAGACCCATGGAATTGACCCCTCCACTCTTTCGATTATTCCTTGTGTTTCAAGGTTCTTGAGTTCAGCATCAACCTTGTGCCTAAGATGAAATGGAATTATTCTATGTGGTTGTATTACAGGTTTTATATGTGGATTAATATGCAGCTGTACTTGAAAATCTTTCAATTTACTAATGCCATGAAACAAATGATAATACTGCTGTACTAACCGATCTGCTACAGATCCTGTGCCCTTTCTAGGTGAAATTGCATTCATAAGCTTTATAAGTCCCAAACTGGATGAAGTTTCAAAACTCAGAAGAGAAGAATTTTGACCCTTTACAACATAAAACATAGATGCTGTTTTGTTGTGTTTAAATGCACATGTGGCTGTAAATTTAGCAATGTCATTAAGGGGTTTAGTTGATCCATATGCATATATATTTCTTTCTTTCCTAAGATAAAGTGAGTCTACGGATCATCTTAATTACTGTTGGGATATCACTCCTGTCCAGCAGGAGGCGGCAAAGGGCACCACAGCAAAGCTATGAAATACCACCCCCTTACCCATAACCTCCAGTCATTCTCTTTGCCTATGCAAGGAGGTGGTAATGTTTTTAGGTGTCTGTAGATTCTTCAATCAAGAGTTTATTGCTTTTAAAGCAGAGCTGTTTGTTCTGTTTTTTTTGTTCCACATCAGTCTCTTCAGTAGAGCTGTGGTGGCTTTTGAGCACTTGAAAATTGGTAGGATTTTTCATTTTGACGTGCCTTTCATGTTTGTTGCTGCCCTACCATGAATGCCTGATTAACTTTAGTCAGTCCTTCATTTGTTCCATGGGTCTATGGAGGGAGGAAGCCTTTCCATATCTGTGTGCTGCCCTGCTGCCAGGCAGATGTGACTCAGGTAAGTGAGGGTTTTTATTTCTTTATTAAAAGAGAGTTTGGCACTTTGATGGGTACAGGGACTGTTAAACCAGTGTGGGTTTATATTTGGTCAGTATTTGGGCACTGTATGACACTCAGGAGAGGCTCTGTGTGGTTTTTTAAAACTTTTTTTTTTCTCACTGTAATGGAAGTCGGTCTTTTAGCCATGCCCATGAAGGGGCGGGGCTTAGTTTGTTTGACGGTTTTCATTGCTTTCAAAGGCTGCTGGGTCCGGATTGTCAATATTTTCTGGCTTCGGGGGGTCAGGTAGGCACTTCAGCAGGGTCTGTTGAGGTAAGGAGGCTGCCTGAAGGTATATTTTAATTTTTAAAGCAATCATATTTTTTTGCAGTAAAAAAGTTGCAGTTTAACATTTAAAGTAACGTTTTTTGTTTTTAATTTTTTTTTTTAAGCCAATTTGATTTATTTTTGGTAAAGATGGAAGAAGCTTTGCAAGATGTTACATGCAGCTTGTGTTTTTATTCTAATGTGGAACCTCCAATGCCTTTTTGTGCCTCATGTATTGAGAGGACCTTATAGTGTAGGGAAAACATTTTTTCTGAGCCATCATTAGCTGGGGTGAATGCTGTTCAGGGGTCTCCTGTTCAGAATATGCCGCAGCTTTCTCCTCATGTGTCCCTTCATTCAGTGTCATCTCATGCAGTGTCCTGTGTTTCTACTCCAGTTGAAGTTTCCTTGCAGGACATTTCTACCATGATAATGCCCTGGCTGCTTTTCCTGCGTTTCAGGGAAAGCGTAAAAGGAGATATAAGGATTCAGTTGTCAAGGTATCTGAATCAAGTATGGCTATGCTGAATGTTTCTTCCCATTGGTCTGATGCTTTGTCTGATTCTATTCAGATTTATGTGTCTATGGAGGAGATCCAAGGTAGGATTAAGGCTCTTAGGTTAGCTAATTTATTTATCTATCACGGATGCCTCTTTACAGGTCATCAGGTTGGGAGCAATAATTTCTGGTCTTGCTGTTTTGGCTCGCAGGGCCTTATGGTTGAACTCCTGGTCTGTGGATGTGTCATAAAAATCTAAGCTTTTGTCCATTCCTTACAAGGGTAAAACTTTGTTTGTGCCAGGATTAGTTGAAATTATTTATGATATTATGGGAGGTAAGGGTTATTCTCTCCCTCAAGATAAGAGAAATATGACCAAGGGTCACCAGAGTAATTTTCATTCTTTTCGAGACTTTTCAGGCAAACCTTCCCCTTCCTCTACTAAGCAGGAACAGTCCAAGTCCTCCTGGAAGACTTATCAGGCCTGGAACAAGGAGAAGCAGTCTAAGAAGCCTGTTTCTGACTCAAAGTCAGCATGAGGAGTCTGCCCCTGGTCCGGGAACGGATCCTGTGGGGGGCAGACTTTCCCCGTTCACTCAGGCTTGGGTTCAGAATGTTTCGGATCCCTGGACAGTGGACGTAGTGTCCCACGGGCACAAATTGGAGTTCAAAAGTTTTCCTCCCAGGGGCAGGTTCCATCTTTCAAGGTTATCTGTAAACCAGATAAAAAGAGAGGCATTTTTAAAATGTGTTCTGGATCTGTCCGACCTGGGAGTAATAGTTCCTGTTCCAATACAGGAACAAGGTCTGGGATTTTATTCCAATCTGTTCGTGATTCCCAAAAAAGGGGGAACTTTCTGACCAATTATAGATCTCAAAAGAGTAAACAAATTCCTCAGAGTTCCGTTTTTCACGATGTACACTATTCGCTCCATCCTTCCTCTGGTTCAGGAAGTCAGTTCATGAGTACTGTGGATTTAAAGGATGCGTATCTACATATTTCCATCCACAAAGATTATCACAGATTTTTGAGGTTTGTGTTTCTAGACAAACATTTTCAATTTGTGGCCCTTCCTTTTGGTCTGACAACGGCTCCTAGAATTTTATCAAAGGTCCTGGGAGCGTTGTTGGCAGTTCTCCGATTGCAGGGTTTTGCAGTAGAGCCTTATCTGGATGACATTCTGGTCCAGGCGTCATCTTTTCAACAAGCAAACTCCCACACAGAATTGTTGTCTTTTCTGCGCTCCCACGTTTGGAAGGTGAATTTAGGAAAAAGTTTCTTGGTTCCATCTACAAGGGTGGTATTCTTGGGAACCATTATCGATTCACTAGAGTTGAAGATTTTTCTGACAAAAGCCAGAAGAACAAACATCTTCAATTCTTGTCTTGCCCTTCAGTCCTCTCCTCTGCCGTCAGTGGCTCAGTGTATGGAGGTAATCGGTCTGATGGTGTCAACTATGGACATCATTCCATTTGCTCGGTTCCATCTCAGGCCTCTGCAGTTATGCATGTTCAGTCAATGGAACGGGGATTATGTGGATCTGTCTCAGCGAATTGTTCTGGATCAGGTGACAAGAGATTCGCTTCTGTGGTTGTTGTCTCAGGAACATCTCACTCAGGGAACTTGCTTTCGCAGGCCTTCCTGGGTGTTTGTGACCACGGATGCCAGCCTGCTGGGATGGGGAGCTGTCTGGGGCTTGTTAAAGGCTCAGGGTCTATGGACTCGGGAGGAAGCTGTTACGGTTACCCTTAGTCTCGCTGAGAGATGGACCGCTTAGTAGCCTGGATCCCTATTGCTAAAGAGGGGAGAAGCTGCTTTCCATAGTATTCTATATGAGTCTCGCAAATATAGAATAATCTCCCTTAGCTGTAGTACAGCTAGGATACCCTTCTGCCCACAAAAACGAGTCAACGCTGCGATTGAGGGTCAAACAAGAACTCAGCACTGGGATGCCCAGTCTGCTTTTTATTAAGGTTACATGCATACAGGGCACTCCCAGGGGGAGAGGGGGGGGAAGCACAAAATCCCCCATCACACATTTAGATAGAGAGCACTGTCCTTTGACAGGCCACAATAGGATTACAGTACTTAAGATAACAAGTTTACAAGTTCATCTTATCAATTAGCAGTCTGGCTCCAGAGGTGATTAGACAATGGGATTGGTTATCCCTAAACTTAGAGCTGAGGCCAGCAAAAATGTGTATTTAGGCAATAGTTTCTAAAAGCTGAAAAAAAAGAGTTAACTCTTTATGAAATGATACTTGTTACGGTTTTCTTGGAGCCCTTCTTAGGCGCTGGCTTGCTGGTTCAGGCATTGCTGCTGGGAAATAAGCTCTTCACAACAAAATAACTAATGCTTCTGTAACAGTGCTCCCTTTCTGTGGAACACTCTGGCAGACACGGTCTGACCCCTTTTCGGGGCAGACTAAGGCTGTCCAGACCGCTGGTTATGCGGGGCTGAGGTCTGTTTGTCTGGACAACCCGTCGGCGTTGCCATTCTGTTTCCCAGGTCTGTAAGTAATGGTGAAATTGAAGGGTTGCAACGATAAGCTCCAACGTAATAGCCTGCCGTTATCTCCAGAGACCCGGTTCAGCCACACCAACGGGTTATGGTCGGTGACCAGAGTGAACTCCTGACCATATAAATAGGGAGTCAATTTCTTTAATGCCCACACCAAAGCCAAACACTCCTTTTCGACCGCTGCATAGCTGACTTCGCGGGGCAGGAGCTTCCGGCTGATGTAGGCAACTGGATGCTCCCCTCCATCTTCGCCTACTTGGCTGAGGACAGCTCCCAGCCCGAACATGGAAGCGTCTGTATGGACGATAAAACGTTTGTTAAGGGCTGGGGCCGCCAAGACAGGAGCGTTAATTAGAGCATTTTTGAGAGCCTGGAAAGCCGTTTCACAGTGGGGAGACCACAGGACCTGTCGAGGTAAGTTCTTCTTGGTCAAGTCAGTCAGGGGTTTGGCAAGTGTGCTGTAGTCTGGTACGAACCGTCTATAGTACCCTGCCGTGCCCAGGAAGGCTAGGACCTGAGTCTTAGTGATGGGGGTGGGCCAATTGGCGACAGCTTCTATTTTGGCCGGCTCTGGTCGCTGCTTTCCACACCCCACCCGGTGACCCAGGTACTGTACCTCGGCCATCCCAAAGTGGCATTTTTCTGGCTTCAGAGTCAGGCCAGCAGCCCGGATCTGATCCAGAACCATTCCCACATGAGCTAAGTGGTCCTCCCAGGACTCACTGTGGATCGCTATGTCGTCCAGGTAGGCGCAAGCAAAACTCTGGAAGCCATCCAGGAGCCTATCCACCAAGCGCTGGAATGTAGCTGGGGCATTCTTCATCCCAAACGGCATTACCCTAAACTGATATAAGCCGAATGGGGTGACGAATGCCGACTTGGGGATAGCCTCCGGGGCCAGGGGAATTTGCCAGTAACCTTTGCAGAGGTCAATAGTGGTCAGGTAATTTCCCCTGGCTATACGATCGAGTAGCTCGTCTACCCTGGGCATAGGGTAAGCGTCCGTCACAGTATTTTCATTGAGCCTCCGATAGTCTACACAGAACCGGGTGGTCCCATCTTTCTTGGGCACCAAGACAACTGGGGAGGCCCATGGACTATCGGAGGGCTCAATTACCCTGAGCTGGAGCATCTCATCGATCTCCTTCTTCATTCCTGTCCTAACTGCTTCGGGGATTCGGTACGGAGCCTGGCGCAAGGGAGTTTGTCCCGGAGTATCTACCTGGTGTGTGGTTAAAGTAGTGTACCCTGGCTTCGGGGAGAAGGTGAGGTGTTTGGACTGGAGGAGTTGGTTGAGCTGCTCCCTTTCAGTGGGGCTAAGTCGGTCCCCTATCTGAACCTGCGCCACTATACCTGTGGGGAGACTCTTTTCTAATAGGTCTGGAATGGGTAAACTGTCGGGGTCTTCCTGAGGGGAACAACATACGGCCGTCACGTTCTCTGGTCGCTCAAAATATTCCTTGAGCATGTTTACATGGAATGTCTTTCTAAGATTGTTGTCATGGCAGCTAGCTATCACATAAGTGGTGTCTCCCCTTTTCTCTACGATCTGGTAGGGACCCTGCCAGGACGCCTGCAATTTGTCTGTCTTCACCGGCTTAAGTACTAACACCTTTTGTCCTATGGTGAAGATTCTCTTTCGGGCCCCCCGATCGTACCATACTTTCTGTCTTCTCTGGGCCAACTGGAGATTAGCCCGCACGGATTTGGCTAATTGCTCCATTCGGTCCCTGAGTTCCAGCACGTATGGCACAATGGGGACACCGTCAGCCTCCATCTCTCCCTCCCAGTGCTCCCGGATCAGGTTTAGGGGTCCCCGTACCTTTCTTCCGTAGAGCAACTCGAAGGGAGAGAACCCTGTCGTTTCCTGGGGCACCTCCCGATAAGCAAATAGGAGGTGCGGCAGGAAGCGTTCCCAGTCTCGGTATTCCTGAGTGAACGTCTTGAGCATTTGCTTGAGGGTCCCATTGAACCTCTCACACAGCCCGTTCGTCTGGGGGTGGTATGGGGAGCTCAGGAGGGACTTAATTTTGCAAACCTGCCAGAGTTGTTGGGTTAATTCAGCCGTAAATTGGGTGCCTCGGTCGGATAGGATTTCTTTTGGAAATCCTACCCGGGAGAACACCTGTACTAGTGCATTCGCTACCGTATCCGCTTGTATGTTGGATAGGGCGACAGCCTCTGGGTACCTGGTAGCGTAGTCCACTACGGTAAGAATGTAGCGCTTACCGGAGGGACTAGGGGTAGCCAGTGGTCCCACTAGGTCAATAGCAACCCGGCTGAAGGGTTCCTCTACAATGGGCATATTTACTAGCTGGGCTTTAGGGTGATCGCCTCGCCTTCCTACTCGTTGACACACATCGCAGGTGTTACAGTAAGTTCTAACGTCAGCGTGCACCCCTGGCCAAAAGAACGTGTGAGTAATGCGGTGTAGGGTACGGGTAACGGCTAGGTGGCCTGCTAAGGGGATGTCGTGGCCTATTTTGAGGATTTCTTGACGGTATTTGTGGGGCACTACCAGCTGTCGCCTACGCTGTCCCCTTTTCTCTGTCCAGCGGTATAGTTTCCCTTTTTCCCATAAGAATGTTTCGTTATCTGCCCCGCCCCCTCCGGTCTCTGCTCGTTCCCGGTACTTTTGTAAGGTCGGGTCAGTCTTAGACTCTGCCTCGAAAGCATCTGGGGTGTCCCAGGGTATGGGGCCTAACCTGTCAGGCAAGGTCGGGGTAGGTCTTACCTGTGTCTCCCGCACTGGTGAGAGCTCTCGCTCCGTCCGGGCTTGGGCCCGTGTAGTCACTGGGTCCGCCTCGTTGTTGCATACTGGAGCATAGGCAGAAGTCATGGGGCCCAAATCGTTGCCCAGTAGTACTTCGGCAGGTAAATTATCCATTAGGCCCACGTTCACAGCCCCCTTTCCCGCTCCCCAATCAAGATGCACTTTAGCTGTTGGAATTTTGTACACATCCCCCCCCGCCACTCTAATGGCCACAGTCTGTCCGGATCGCTTGTGCTCTGGCACCAAATGACTCTGTACCAGCGTGATAGTAGCCCCTGTGTCTCGCAATCCCTCGGTAGATCGCTCCTCGAGCCATACCCTCTGCCGATGGTGCTGGCGGTTATCTGAGGCAGCATATACAGGGTCTGCCTCGTGAAGCGGCCCCACATATCCCTCCATAGGGGCCTCTTGGTTAACACAGAGGGCCCGGGCCGGACGATAGGACCCAGAGGGGTAATTGTAATTCCTGGGTGTCTGGTGCGTATTAAGGGGGCAGCTAGCCATGAAATGCCCTGGTTGCTTGCATCGGTGGCAAGTCGGTCTGTGACGCTCAGAGCTGTTATTGGGTGGTCCTGAGTGTCGGACGGGCCCTGTGGGCACCGGGGCTCGGAATTCAGCACGAGGGGGTGCACGGTAAACCTCTCTGGGTTCGACCCGTGCTGGAGCTCGGTAGTTCATGGGTTCGTGAAGACGGGAGTCATAATGTTCATCGGCCAATTTGGCTGCTTCTTCTAAGGTAGAAGGCCGCCTGTCTCGCAGCCATTCCTTCCCTTGCTGTTCCATGCCATTATAAAAATGTTCTAAGAGAAACAATTGTAAAATTTCCTCCCCAGTCACCGCTTTACTTCCGCTCAGCCAGTGATTTGCCGCTCTCCGCATTCGGTGCGCCCATTCCATATGGGTATCGTTAGGCTTCTTTTCCGTGCCCCGAAACTGTCAGCGATACGTGTCCGGAGTTACAGCGTACCGTCGCAACAGTGTCTCCTTAACTAGCTCATACTGTGTCACTTCCTTAGCACCCAGAGTACGAAAGGCTTCCAGGGCTCGCCCGGATAGTTTCCCAGACAATATCGTGGGCCACTCTCTGTTGGGAATCTGGTGCAGGGCACATTGCCTTTCGAAGTCCGCCAAATATTCATCAATCCCTGTCTCGCTCTCTAGAAAGGGTCGAAATGCCGTATAGGGTATCTTGGGCCTCCCAGCATTTTCGACAGGGATGATTACCTGCGGGGCTACAGCATTGCGGTGTGCGTTCGCTAGGTTGAGTTTGTGGGCTCGAGTCTCTCGTATATCCTCGTCCGCCTCCGCCATCAACTGCTGTACCAATTCCATGGAGGGGTTCGGCCCGTATAATGAGAGCCTTTCCCGAACAATCCTGGTTTTTTCGTCACTAATCGTGGTCGGTGTTTCCGCCATTGTGAAGCTCTGATCCAGTTCAGTCAATTCTGCGATCAGCTCTCTCCTCGGCCGGTTGCTGGCGTACCCCCCTCTGCTTTCAAGTAAATCCTTTAGGGTTGTACGCTTCAATTTTTCGTAAGCGCTCTCCATCCGTTCTGTACCTCTCCTAGGAAATCCAGGAAAATCCCGTCGCTGCCGCCAAATGTTACGGTTACCCTTAGTCTCGCTGAGAGATGGACCGCTTAGTAGCCTGGATCCCTATTGCTAAAGAGGGGAGAAGCTGCTTTCCATAGTATTCTATATGAGTCTCGCAAATATAGAATAATCTCCCTTAGCTGTAGTACAGCTAGGATACCCTTCTGCCCACAAAAACGAGTCAACACTGCGATTGAGGGTCAAACAAGAACTCAGCACTGGGATGCCCAGCCTGCTTTTTATTAAGGTTACATGCATACAGGGCACTCCCAGGGGGAGAGGGGGGGGAAGCACAAAATCCCCCATCACACATTTAGATAGAGAGCACTGTCCTTTGACAGGCCACAATAGGATTACAGTACTTAAGATAACAAGTTTACAAGTTCATCTTATCAATTAGCAGTCTGGCTCCAGAGGTGATTAGACAATGGGATTGGTTATCCCTAAACTTAGAGCTGAGGCCAGCAAAAATGTGTATTTAGGCAATAGTTTCTAAAAGCTGAAAAAAAAGAGTTAACTCTTTATGAAATGATACTTGTTACGGTTTTCTTGGAGCCCTTCTTAGGCGCTGGCTTGCTGGTTCAGGCATTGCTGCTGGGAAATAAGCTCTTCACAACAAAATAACTAATGCTTCTGTAACAGAAGCGTTTCTTCCCATAAACATCTTAGAGCTGAGGGCAATCTTCAATGCTCTTCTGGTCTGGCCTCAGTTAGCTTCAACCCAGTTTATCAGGTTTCAGTCAGATAATATAACGTCAGTGGCTTACATCAATCATCAGGGAGGAACTCAGAGTTCCTTAGCCATGACAGAGGTAGCCAGGATTATTCAGTGGGCAGAGATCCGCAATTGCTGTCTGTCTGCAATCCACATTCCAGGGGTGGACAACTGGGAGGCAGATTTTCTAAACAGACAGACGTTTCATCCCGGGGAGTGGGAACTTCAACCGGAGGTGTTTGCCAACTTGGTTCACAAGTGGGGGCAGCCAGAGCTGGATCTCATGGCATGCCAAGCTTCCGAGGTACGGGTCAAGGTCGAGAGATACTCGGGCTGTGCTAATAGATGCGCTGGCAGTTCCTTGGGACTTCAGCCTAGCATATATGTTTCCTCCGTTTGCTCTCCTTCCACGAGTCATTGTTCGAATCAGACAAGAGAGGGCGTCAGTGATTCTCATTGCTCCAGCATGGCCTCACAGAATCTGGTATGCGGATCTGGTGGAGATGTCATTTCTTCCACCTTGGAGTCTTCCGTTAAGGAAGAACCTTCTACTTCAGGGGCCCTTCCTTCATCCAAATCTCGTTTCTCTAAAGCTGACTGCTTGGAGATTGAACGCTTGATTCTATCTAAGCGTGGGTTTTCAGAGTCTGTCATTGAGACTATGATTCAGGCTCGCAAGCCTGTTACTAGAAAGATTTACTATGATATGGTGTAAATATCTTTATTGGTGTGAATCCAAAGGCTACTCTTGGAGTAGAGTGAGGATTCCTAGGATTTTGTCTTTTTTCCAGGAGGGTCTGGAGAAGGGTTTAGCTGCAAGTACCCTGAAAGGTTAAATTTCTGCTTTATCTATTTTGTTGCACATGCGTCTGACAGATGTGCTAGATGTGCAGTCATTTTGTCAGGCCCTGGTTACAATCCGGCCTACGTTTAAGTTTGCTACTCCTCCATGGAGTCTTAATTTGGTTCTTAGAGTTCTTCAACAGGCTCCGTTTGAGCCTATGCATTCTTTGGATATTAAAATGTTAACCTGGAAGGTTTTGTTTTTGGTTGCTATCTCTTCGGCTAGAAGAGTTTCAGAGCTCTCAGCACTGCAGTGTGAATCTCCTTACCTTATTTTTTATTCTGATAAGGTGGTACTGCGTACTGCCTTAGATTTCCTTCCAAAAGTGGTTTCGGATAGGAATATTAATCAAGAAATTGTTGTTCCTTCTTTGTGTCCTAATCCTTCTTCTCAGAAGGAGCATTTGTTGCACAGGTTTATTTCCTGTCATGCGCAATGCAAGTGCACATTTTACTATGCCATGGATTAGCTGGGGCGCAGGATCTTTGGATAGAGACATACTAGTCAGACTGGGCATGATGAACATACTGAGGTAAACATTCTGAGCATTATGCTAGTGAGTCTGCCAGGTTACCAATCAGGTAGAGTCTAATCACTTAATTATCCATACATGTGTTTAACTTAGATCATTCTATTGTGGCACGCCCCAATGGTAGTTAACAGCCTGTACTTGTTGTTCTGTAAGTGTCTCGAGGGAGTCTGCAACGTTTATTAGTAATACTGAGATGACTGTCCAGTTACAACATATTAGCAGCATTGCCCGTTATACTATAGTAGTATACTACAGTATTGTAAATGTGTTTATAAATGCTGTGTTTATGTAAATAGATCATATACCCAAAAGAATTTGCCTCATCAACCGAAAGGAGTGAGGTACACAAACTCTATCCCCTCTTTTTCTCTCTCTCCCCCTCTTTTTTCTTCTCTCCTGACTTTTTCTCTCTCTCACCTCCCACTCTCTCTTTCTTTTCTCTTTCTCCTCTCTTTCTCTCTCCTTTCTCCCCCTCTTTCTCCTCTTTCTCTCTTCCCTCTCTCTCCCTCTCTCCCTTTTCATCCCCTATTTCTCTTTCTCTATCCCCCTCTCACCCTCTCACCCATTTTCTCTCCCCCCTTTCTCTCTCTTTCTCTCTCCCCCTCTTTCTCTCTCCTCCTTTCTCTCTCACCTCTTTCCTTCTCTCTCTCTTTCTCACTCTGTTTTTCTCTCTAAATGTCACTCTATTTTTTTCTCTTTCCCTGTATTTTTCTCTCTCTCATTTTCCATTTTCTCTCTTTCTTCCCTCTTTCTCGTTCTTTCCTCTCTTTTCTTTCTCCCCCTCTTTTTCTCTCTATCCCACTCTCTCTCTCCCCCTCTTTCTCTATCACTCCTCTCTTTCTCTCTCACTTTCTCTCTTATCCCTCTTTCACTCTATCTTATTTCTCTCCCTCTTTCATTCTCTCTCTCTCTTTCTCTCTCCCTCCTCTCCTCTTTCTCTCTCCTCATTTTCATTCTCTCCCCTCTTTCTCTCTCCTCTTTATATCTCTCCTCATTTTCATTCTCTCCCCTCTTTCTCTCTCCTCTTTATATCTCTCCTCATTTTCATTCTCTCCCCTCTTTCTCTCTCTCACTCTCTCCGCTCACTCTCTCCCCTCTTTCTCAGAAAATGCTTTTCTGTATCTTTTAACTCATTACATTTTATCATATTTTATACATACAATACATATGTTTAAAAACTACCATACACAAGACAGATCTCATTTTTTTAAATATACTTATTCTGTATGTCCTGGCTTTAAAGAGATGGTGGTGTTTGAATGTTACAGGGACATTGTACTTTGTATAAAGGAATATTGCAACATGCATATGAAAATAATGTGAGAGGAGGGGAGCAGTGGAGCTCTGTTAGTGGATGAGAAAAGCGTCTCTATTTGTCTCTTTGAAATGTTAAGCGGTATTCAATTTTGACATTCAAAAGGACCTTACATATTTCTTGCTAGCAGTAGGTGGCGGCAGAGACTATTCTATGCCTTTAAAAACTGAATGTGCCTCATAGAAACTCATAGTTCAATGAATGCACCGTGCAATGAAGATGTTGTGTTAATTCAGCATTTCCATCAACCCTTGCACGTGTATCTGTGATATGTTGCATTAGTTTATTTAAGATTATTATCAAGGACATCTTCCATCTGTAAAAACAAACTCTATGTTTCCACACTTCTACTTCCTGCATGACAGATTTAACAAAGTTGTCATAGTGCCCACTTTTTTATCTCTTTTAGTTTTTTTTACAGTGCAGCCAAGTTGCAGTCCCAGTTGTGTATGGTTGTTAGGCTATTGTCTCTAAGGGTGTATGTAGCTTGGCAGGTGGATGCATAATCAGTTGGTGACCAGTGGATTTTGGTGCTTCTCCATTAACCTTTTAGTTTGTTATGCCTGGCAAATGGCTATTTGTCCATTTTGGTTATAGTAGTTAATAAAGTAAAAAAAAAAAAACTTGGTCTGGTCTGAGTTATTGATTTGAATTATTAAGTTTGTTTTTGTATTTATCACACAGGGAAGCTAGAAAGTTTAAAAAGGAAGCCAAGTGTAGCTAAACTAGAATAACACTTGTGTAAAACATGATAATTGTGTCCATGGGGCATATTTATCAAGCTCCGTATGGAGCTTGATGCCCCGTGTTTCAGGCTCGCCGGAAACAGAAGATATGAAGCATAAAGACCGCTGCTCCATAACCTGTCCACCTGCTCTGAGGCGGCGGACAGAAATCAACCCAATCGAATACAATCCGGTTGATTGACACCCCTTGCTAGCGGCGCTAATCTGCAGGGGTGGCATTGCACCAGCAGTTCACCAGAACTGCTGGTGCTATAATAAATGTCGACAGCGTATGCTGTTGGCATTTATCGATGTGCAGCAGACATGATCCGCAATATTGGATCATGTCCGCTCGCACCATAATAAATAGGCCCCCATGTCTTTAAAAAAAAGTTTTGTTTTTTTGCTTAGTATCTAATATTTTAAACACAATAGTCTAGAGGGCAGTTCTCCACCATAGTATGTGCCTGTTTCTTATATATGACTTCATTAGTATATATATATATATATATATATATATATATATATATATATATATATATATATATATATATATATATATATATAAAAGTCTATTTAGCCTGTAGCCCACCACTCCAACCAGGTGGAGCAGCCACGACCTGGGTGCAATCCTCAGAATCAATAAATGCAAATATCCATATAGAAGAAGGGCACTCTCAGGATTTATTTAGAAGATGAATAATTTCTTTATTTAGTAGAATCACTAATACATGGTCGACGTTTCAGCCCTCAGTTGGGCCTTCATCAGGACAAATATAATCTGAAAGATAGACACAAAGAGGAATTACTAAAAACATGGATTTAACAAAACAAAACAGAAAGTGAAAAAAACAACCTATCTAACCACCACCAATCAGGATAAAAACTGACTAAACAGTCAGATGCAGGAATCATCAATAATCCAACAAAGGATAACCAAAGAACAATCAAACAACAACCACACAAGAAAATGGCACAAAATGAAATCACAAGAGTAACTAAGAGAAGGCAAGAATAACAAGCTACAAACCACAGGGATACTGTATCCACATGATCACAACTAGGCAATTTAACAGGGTATAACAGCAACAATGTATTCATTAATTAGCCCATAGTATACAGCGACAAAACCTGATGCAAAACTGATAGAATATACTATCAAAAAAAAAAAGAAAGAAACGCTGACACATAAGCAGGCAGGCTGAAAATAGGTGCAAATAATAGATAGACAATAACAAGAAATGAACAGTTAACGTGCCCTAAGCGTGCCCCACATAGTAAGAATAGAGAGTATAGGACGCCACTAGTCCCCATAGTAAAAAAGGAACTAACTGCCATAACTTGCAAATGCTAAAGTCAGTGTATGCTGTATAGACAGTTTAACATGATTAAAAACTAATGGGAACAGGGACCCACATATCAAAATACCGGAAGCGATAAAATGTGTGTGTTAAATACCAAGGGTTATCAGTGGCTAACCGGCTATGCATCAATCATATAATAATGTGTGAATCATAGCTGCTACACTGAACATCAGTCCGACAGTGAAAAACAAAAGCCCGGCATGCGTGATTGGAGAGCGCACAATCACCCTTCGTACTCAACCATTTCAGATACATATTGGCATCATTCATTGTGGATGCACCTGATGGGCCGGTATTAACTTGTATCTTTGTCATTTGATCTTGATCTATCTCATATGAGAGATTATTTGGTCATATTTTCTATGTGGCTTTGTAGCTGGCTGTGGTTGTGTGTGTTACTCTGATTTCCCCTTGTACTGATCATTGGATTGACTTGTACTCTTTAAGTTGCGGTGTGGTATGCGCATTTTTTACAAATTTTTGGAATCTGAAATGGTTGAGTACGAAGGGTGATTGTGCGCTCTCCAATCACGCATCCCAGGCTTTTTTGTGTTGGACTGATGTTCGGTATACATGGATTTTTTTTTTGCAATCAGCTGTGTGATTGCCATAACAACAGAAGGCGTTGGCTGGGCTTAACCTATCACGCTCTGGTTGGTTCTATGACTCCCCCTATTTAAGGCGTGCTTTTGTGGCTAGCGTCACTTGTTTGTCCTGGATCTGAGATCTCTGCTACTCGGCAGTTGTAAGGTACATATTGTTTAAACTTTATTTGTGTTCTGCTCTGATTTTATTTACCACCGCCCGGTTTCACTCCTTATCAGGGTCTATCCCTTAAGATTATTGAACATGCTGCTCAGTGTAGCAGCTATGATTCACACATTATTATATGATTGATGCATAGCCGGTTAGCCACTGATAACCCTTGGTATTTAACACACACATTTTATCACTTCCGGTATTTTGATATGTGGGTCCCTGTTCCCATTAGTTTTTAATCATGTTAAACTGTCTATACAGCATACACTGACTTTAGCATTTGTAAGTTATGGCAGTTAGTTCCTTTTTTACTATGGGGACTAGTGGTGTCCTACACTCTCTATTCTTACTATCTGGGGCACACTTAGGGCACGTTACCTGTTCATTTCTTGTTATTGTCTATCTATTATTTGCACCTATTTTCAGCCTGCCTGCTTATGTGTCAGCGTTTCTTTCTTTTTTTTTGATAGTATATTCTATCAGTTTTGCATCAGGTTTTGTCGCTGTATACTATGGGCTAATTAATGAATACATTGTCGCTGTTATACTCTGTTAAATTGCCTAGTTGTGATCATGTGGATACAGTATCCCTGTGGTTTGTAGCTTGTTATTCTTGCCTTCTCTTAGTTACTCTTGTGATTACATTTTGTGCCACTTTCTTGTGTGGTTGTTGTTTGATTGTTCTTTGGTTATCCTTTGTTGGATTATTGATGATTCCTGCATCTGACTGTTTAGTCCGTTTTTATCCTGATTGGTGGTGGTTAGATAGGTTGTTTTTTTTCACTTTCTGTTTTGTTTTGTTAAATCCATGTTTTTAGTATTCCTCTTTGTGTCTATCTTTCAGATTATATTTGTCTTGATGAAGGCCCAACTGAGGGCTGAAACGTCGACCATGTATTAGTGATTCTACTAAATAAAGAAATTATTCATCTTCTAAATAAATCCTGAGAGTGCCCTTCTTCTAAATGGATATTTATATATATATATATATATATATATATATATATATATATATATATATATATATATATATATATATATATATATATATATCACATAAATTGTCATGTGCTGTAAGAAAAGTGGTAATGGGTGGAGAGGGTGGACACGGAAGGGTATTAGAAGTGGAAAAAATTTGGAAAAGTAATTTTGCATGTAGGGGTTAAGGGTAAGAAGTTAGCAAAGGAGCAAGATTCCTCCAGTACCATTTAGTGCAGGTAAATTTTTCCAAGTAACGTGTCAGTTGTGTATACCATGGTTACGGGTGCTTGTTTTGGGTATGAGCTATGGAAGGAGGGACTACTTTTTCAGTGGTAGAGGTTCAAATTGAATTATACATAGATAGATTCCTCAGAGAAGGAGAGGTAGGAGACTGTAGAGAGAAGGGGATTAAAGGCGTTCCAGAGTAATTCTATGCTAGAAGCAAACAAGTATCCCCGCTGTGGTCTTGCTGAGGGGAAGGTACCCCTTTTAAAACAGGGGATCCCACCAGCTGATGTCTCTTCATCCCTCCTAAGGACCTCGACCCAAGGAACAGATCGGGCTGGTTGGAAAACATCCACAGAGGGTAGTCAGTGTAGTGTGGATCTGTCGTCTTAGCATCAACTGTGCCCGGCTTCAGCCTGTGGCCTGGATGGGAGTCGCCCTATAGGCCAAGAGAGCTAGATACAGCATCAGATTGCTTCAAAATTAACTTTGTTGTTTGAACTGCCCTTTCAGCCATTCAATTGGCCTGCGGGTAATGTGGACTTGACGTAGAATGGATGAAATCATATTCACTGCTTAAGGGACTAAACTCCATGGAAGCAAACTGCATTCCGTTATCACTCACTAACTCTATTGGTTTGGCCCCCGGCAAACAAACTCTTGAGACGAGTGATAACAGCTTGACTGGTGATCTCATTCAAGGGTGAAATCTCCAAATACCTGGAATAGTAGTTAATCACGACTAGGTACTTTTTCCCATGCAGTTCGCACAAATCTGCAGCTATTTTCTGCCATGGGCCTGCAGGCAGCGGGGTAGAAATCAAAAGCTCCCTTCTCTGAGTCGGCCGGCATTCCCGACAAAAGGCACATTTTGACACATGGCTTGCAATGTCGGAACTGATCCCAGGCCACCATACCACCATAGCTGCCCTTTCTCTGCACTTTGTAATGCTCAAGTGGCCATCATGAATACTGCTTAACATCTCCTGCCGCATGCTAACAGAAATGACAATGCGGTCTTGGAACAGCACTAACCCATCCAGCTCCGTGAGCTGTGACCTCTCTGACTGGTAGGAACGTAAAGACATCCAGGCTGCCCGTCTCTCGGGCCAGTCTTCTTTTATTTACTTAATAACTTCTTGAAGGTCTGTATCTAAATGTGTCTCCTTTCGTATTTGCTCTAGCTTTCCTGACAAAATGGATTTAGAAGCCAGAACTGAATCCACATACACTTTCACATCTGATTCTGTTGAAGATTCTTCAGCAGCAGCCGGCGGGAGCCTGGAAAGTGTATCTGCCACTACCAGTTGTTTCCCCGGCACATGCACTGCCTGAACGTTGAACCTGAGCAGCCTCATCAGAAGTCTCTGGCATCTTAGAGGTGTTTTGTCAAAATCATAGGAGTTGATTAGAGGGACTAGCAGTTTATGGTCAGTCTCTAGACAAAATTTCTCTAAACCCAATAGGTAATGCTGGAAGCGCTCACAGGCGAAAAATGCAGCAAGGCACTCTTTCTCAATTTAGGCGTATTTCGACTCAGCAGCCGTCAGTGTACAGGAACAGTAGGGGATGGGCTGTAGTAGTTTGTTCTCATTCAACTGCAGGAGGGTGGCCCCCTAGCCCATAACTGCTTGCATCAGCACTAACCACAGTCTTTCTAAAAGGGTCATAGAACCCTAACACTGGGGCAGACCCCAGCAAGGACTTGACCTGTACAAAAGCTTCTTCCTGTGGAGAACCCCGGACCCAGATAACATCTTTCTTCAACAACTATGTGATAGGGTGTAGTACTGTGGATAAATCTGGAAGGAACCTGCCCACATAATTCACAAGGCCCAATATTTGTCTCAGCTCGTGTACATCAGAAGGACTTTTCATCTGTTCAATAGCAAGGATTTTATCAGGGTTTGGCTTGATGCCATCTCCATTGATGATATGCCCAAGTAACATACCTCAAATTTTCTAAAATGGCATTTCTCTTTATTTAATTTCAGCCCAGACTCTCTAATGGTCTGCAGCACACAGCTCAATCGCTGATTATGTTCTTCCAATGTAGACCCATACACTAAAATGTCGTCCATGGCGACTGCTGTGCCCTTGTGGTCCCTTAAAGGGACAGTCAACACCAGAATTGTTGTTGTTTTAAAAGATAGATAATCCCTTTACTACCCATTCCCCAGTTTTGCATAACCAACACAGTTATAATAATACATGTTTTACCTCTGTAATTATCTTGTATCTAAGCCTCTGCAGACTGCCCTCTTATTTCAGTTCTTTTGACAGACTTGCATTTTAGTCAATCAGTGCACACTCCTCAGTAAATTCACGTTCATAAGCTCCATGTTATCTATATGAAACACATGAACTAATGTGTGGTGTGTGTATATGTAGTGTGCGTGCATCAGAGTATATATGTGGTGTGTGTGCATATGAGTATGTGTATATCTGTAGTGTGCCTGCATATGAGTGTGTGTGTATGGGAGGGCCACTTTGCCTTAAAATGCCCGGGCCTATTTTTGGTTCCAGCCCGGCCCTGGTTAAGATGATAACTGTAAGAAATCCTTATTTTCAATGAAAGTCATTATTGTTGTTCCAATGTGTGTATTTTCTAATTTTCTTAACAAAAAATGCTGTATTTTTATTTATAGGAATTATGATTGCAGGGCGCTGGTGAAAAGGAAAATGTCCCTAATGCGCTCCAATTTGAATGGTGCAATTTAACCGTTGGGAGGAGCAGGTGAGGGACAGATTACTTCCAGAGGCTGTTGTCACAGGAGTCCGGAGCTTAAGTAGGACAGACGAACAAAGCAAGTAACAGAGAGCTGGTGAGTAAAATGAAATATATGATTATTCATGGGTGTGTAAATAAAAAAATAAATACAAGGGAATAAAGTGGAAGACAAGACAATCTATTTGTCCTTTGTTACAATTTACTTTACCTGAAAATAATTTGAATCAAAATTAAGAAAGACCCATATCTGTAAGGGAACGATCATGTATAACAATGATGGGAGTTGCATTCTAGCATACATAAACATATGTCAGAACTCAACTCCCATCAGCCACATACAGTACATTCCTTGTGTATGTGAGTTATGTATGTGAAAGATGGAAGATGCATTCTTCTGGCATAGTTATATATGACAGAATACAACTCCCTCTCTTTATATTTATATATCATCTCTCTCCATTATTATTATTATTATTCTGTATTTACAAAGCGCCAACAGATTCCGCAGCGCTGCCCATGGGTACAAGGATAGAAGTACGACGAAGAAACAATACAATAAAAGACAACATTTTACAGACAGATACAGGGGGAATTGAGGGCCCTGTTCCCGTGGGAACTTACAATCTAGATGGGTAGGAGGATGGGAAACGGGAGGTGGGGACTGCAAAGGTGAGAATGATATTAGTGAGGAGATAGATGAGGGCAACTGTTGGGTAAGTGAAGTTAATTTGTTAATGAGTTGGGTGATAGGCTTCCCTGAACAAAAAGGTCTTTAGGGAACGTTTAAAGCAGGAGAGGTTAGCGGAGAGTCTGATGGCTCGAGGAAGTGCATTCCAGAGGGTTGGTGCCGCATGAAAGAAGTCCTGTAGTGTAGCATGAGAGGAGGTGATGGTAGAGGATGCAAGGAGCAGGTCATTGTTGGATCTTAGGGGCGGGCTGCAGTATATTTGCTGATAAGTGAGGACAGGTAGGGTGGGGCAGCATTGGTGAGGGCTTTATAGGTCAGGGTGAGTATTTTAAATTTAATTCTGCTGTGAATGGGGAGCCAGTGAAGGGACTCACAGAGAGGTGCAGCAGAAACGGAGCGTCGAGAGAGGTGGATTAGCCTGGAAGATGCATTTAGGATGGATTGAAGGGGAGAGAGGCAGGAGAGAGGGAGGCCAGTTAGCAAGTTATTGCAGTAGTCAAGTCGGGAAATTGCCAGAGGCTGTTGTCACAGGAGTCCGGAGCAAGAGTCACAGGAGTCCATCACCATGGCCCTTCTTTTGTGTTCCCCTAACTCCCCTATGCCCCTTACATTTTTGTTCCCCTATATCCTCTCTCCTCATGTTCCCCTTTCTTCTTTGTCCCTCCCTAAGCCCTTTCTTTTTTTACCATATTTCTTCTTCGTATGACCTTTATTTTCCCTTTCCCTTCCTCGCCAATACCTGAACTTCACACTCTGTGGCCATCTTTTCCTTTTGTTATGAGGCTGGAATGTGACTTAAATAATTTAAAAAAGTAAATTTGACCGGCACATGTAAATGCATTTTTTGGGCTGCGGCCAATATATTATCTATATATTTTACTACCATGGATATGGTTGTTTGAACTCACTATTCATTCATCACTACTAACTATTCTTCACTAATACACGTGTTAGACTTACCTCTCTTCACCTTGATGTTTTCCAAATACTCTGCAGGGGGATCAGCCACAACCAAGCCTCAGCCAAGTTCTGGTAAATACCTAAATACAAATATAGGTTTAGAAATAATCATCTATTGAACGGTAAAGGTTTACTCCCAGAGTATGACAAGCAACTAGTACCCTGTCCCAGTTCCTTGGTAATGGTCCAAACTGTCTATCCCTGTTACCTGTTTCTTGCCAAGTTGCCATGATCCCGTTTTGTGCTCGAAGAGATACCGAACATAAATTTTTGCTTTAATGATTTCTTTCATTATTCAGCTAGAGCAGCAAATTAAGCTACTTTCTAATTTACTCCTAGGGGCCAATTTATCAATGTCTGTCCCGACATGATATTCTGTAGCATTTCATGTACGACAACCATCGCTGAATGCCGACAGCATACACTGGCCTCGCTTCCATTGAGTCGTTAAAAATGGAGCCGTAAGCTACCGAAGCGGCCGACAGCTAAAAGTAATTTACGGCTGCATTTTAGTACCAGGTTTCCATTGAAAAGATTAGCGTGTTGCGCGCAGTCGCTCTTTTCGTGTAGCTGTAAGTTAACGTTGTGTTAACGCTTCCATCTGACGTCGGATTTCTTGAAAATCAATTAGTTGCTAAGGTAACCCGACCTTACGCTATAGAATTTACGTTTAACGTCCGTGCTTCTTACCTGTGATCGCCTCTCAAGAAAAATAAAAAAAACACTAATCCATATTTTTAATAATCAAATACTATTTTCTAATATAATTATATTTAACACTTCATAAATATAAGTAATATTTATTGCTGCCCTAGGCATAGGTCTAGTTTGCATTCTGTAGATATGTTCTTGCATATATTATTATATTTAAATATATACTGATATTTCTATTAGAATATAAGTTCAACTATTTCTATACATGAGACAACAATAAATATTACTTATAACAATTTATTTCTACATTAAAACACTTGCATTATATACAAGTTTTATCATTTCAATAGAAAATAGGTCTCAAAAAGCACAATTTTCCTCTTTTACACCTAGTTGAGCTGGGGGTAATATTTCTCAATGTATCGACAGCCTCCGACAGTGTATTAACGGTTAGCGCTTTCAATGGAAACCTGGTATAATTTATCGATTAACGGCTTCTATTACTTTCTATGGGACGCGAAAATCTTTTCGGCAGCCGAGTCCGGCAGCCGATATTGAGGTATAACGCACCATTGGAAACAGTAGTTAAACGCTATTGCTTTCGACAGCATATTTATCGGTTTGCGAGTGCACGCAAACTGAATTACGACTCAATGGAAGCGAGGCCACTGTCGGCATTTAACATTGCACAAGCAGTTCCCCAGAACTGCCTGTGCAATGCCACCCGTGCAGATTTGCGGCCGCTAGCAGGGTGTGTCAATCAGCCCGATTGCATAGGATCGGGCGGATTGCAGACCACAACCTCAGAGGCAGCGGACCAGTTATGGAGCAGTGGTTTTAAGACTGCTGCTTCATAACTGCTGTTTCCAGGCAAGCCTGAATTCGGCCCCCTAATATCAATTTGTCTTTGTTTACTTACGCCTAGATTTAGAGTTTAGCGTTAGCCGTCAAAACCAGCGTTAGAGGCTCCTAACGCTGGTTTTGGGCTACCGCTGGTATTTAGAGTCAGTCAGGAAAGGGTCTAACGCTCACTTTCCAGCCGCGACTTTTCCATACCGCAGATCCCCCTACGCCATTTGCGTATCCTATCTTTTCAATAGGATCTTTCTAACGCCGGTATTTAGAGTCTTGGCTGAAGTGAGCGTTAGAAATCTAACGACAAAACTCCAGCCGCAGCAAAAAGCCAGGAGTTAAGAGCTTTCTGGGCTAACGCCGGTTCATAAAGCTCTTAACTACTGTGCTCTAAACTACACTAACACCCATAAACTACCTATGTACCCCTAAACCGAGATCCCCCCACATCGCCGCCACTCTATTAATTTTTTTTAACCCCTAATCTGCCGACCGCACACCACCGCAACCTACATTATCCCTATGTACCCCTAATCTGCTGCCCCTAACATTGCAGACCCCCACATAATATTTATTAACCCCTAATCTGCCACCTCCACGTCGCCGCTACCTTACCTACAATTATTAACCCCTAATCTGCCGACCGCACACCGCCGCCACCTACATTATCCCTATGTACCCCTAATCTGCTGCCCCTAACACCGCCGACCCCTATATTATATTTATTAACCCCTAATCTGCCGCCCCCAACGTCGCCTCCACCTACCGACCGGACCTCACTGCTACTCTAATAAATGTATTAACCCCTAAAGCTAAGTATAACCCTAACACCTCCCTAAGTTAAATATAATTTAAATCTAACGAAATAAATTAACTCTTATTAAATAAATTATTCCTATTTAAAGCTAAATACTTACCTGTAAAATAAATCCTAATATAGCTACAATATAAATTATAATTATATTGTAGCTATTTTAGGATTAATATTTATTTTACAGGCAACTTTGTATTTATTTTAACCAGGTACAATAGCTATTAAATAGTTAATAACTATTTAATAGTTACCTAGTTAAAATAATTACAAAATTACCTGTAAAATAAATCCTAACCTAAGTTACAATTAAACCTAACACTACACTATCAATAAATTAATTAAATACAATACCTACAAATAAATACAATTAAATAAACTAACTAAAGTACAAAAAATAAAAAAGAACTAAGTTACAAAAAATAAAAAAATATTTACAAACATTAGAAAAATATTACAATTTTAAGCTAATTAAACCTACTCTAAGCCCCCTAATAAAATAACAAAGCCCCCCAAAATAAAAAATGCCCTACCCTATTCTAAAATAAAAATAGAAAAGCTCTTTTACCTTACCAGCCCTTAAAAGGGCCTTTTGCGGGGCATGCCCCAAAGAATTCAGCTCTTTTGCCTGGAAAAAAAACATACAATACCCCCCAACATTAAAACCCACCACCCACATACCCCTAATCTAACCCAAACCCCCCTTAAATAAACCTAACACTAAGCCCCTGAAGATCTTCCTACCTTATCTTCACCACACCGGGTATCACCGATCCGTCCAGGCTCCAATGTCTTGATCCAAGCCCAAGCGGGGGCTGAAGACGTCCATCCTCCGGCTTAAGTCTTGATCCAAGCGGCGGCTGAAGAGGTCCATTATCGGGCAGAAGTCTTCATCCTATCGGTGAAGAAGAGGACATCCGGACCGGCAAACATCTTCATCCAAGCGGCATCTTCTATCTTCTTCCAACCGACGACGAGCGGCTCCATCTTCAAGACCTCCGGCGCAGATCCATCCTCTTCTTCCGACGACTAGACGATGAATGAAGGTTCCTTTAAGGGACGTCATCCAAGATGGCGTCCCTCGAATTCCGATTGGCTGATAGGATTCTATCAGCCAATCGGAATTAAGGTAGGAAAATTCTGATTGGCTGATGGAATCAGCCAATCAGATTCAAGTTCAATCCTATTGGCTGATCGGAACAGCCAATAGAATGCAAGCTCAATCTGATTGGCTGATTGGATCCTATCAGCCAATCGGAATTCGAGGGATGCCATCTTGGATGACGTCCCTTAAAAGAACCTTCATTCTGTTTTAGGACGTCGGAAGAAGAGGATGGATCCGCGCCGGAGGTCTTGAAGATGGTGCCGCTCGTCATCGGATGGAAGAACATAGAAGATGCCGCTTGGATGAAGATGTCTACCGGTCCGGATCTCCTCTTCTGCCCGGATAGGATGAAGACTTCTGCCCGAAGATGGACTTCTTCAGCCACCACTTGGATCAAGACTTCAGCCGGAGGATGGACGTCTTCAGCCCCCGCTTGGGCTTGGATCAAGACATCGGAGCCTGGACCGGGGTATTGTATGTTTTTTTTTCCAGGCAAAAGAGCTGAATTCTTTGGGGCATGCCCCGCAAAAGGCCCTTTTAAGGGCTGGTAAGGTAAAAGAGCTTTTCTATTTTAATTTTAGAATAGGGTAGGGCATTTTTTTATTTTGGGGGGGCTTTGTTATTTTATTAGGGGGCTTAGAGTAGGTGTAATTAGTTTAAAATTGTTGTAATATTTTTCTAATGTTTGTAAATATTTTTTTATTTTTTGTAACTTAGTTCTTTTTTATTTTTTGTACTTTAGTTAGTTTATTTAATTGTATTTATTTGTAGGTATTGTATTTAATTAATTTATTGATAGTGTAGTGTTAGGTTTAATTGTAGATAATTGTAGGTATTTTATTTAAGTAATTTATTGATAGTGTAGTGTTAGGTTTAATTGTAACTTAGGTTAGGATTTATTTTACAGGTAATTTTGTAATTATTTTAACTAGGTAGCTATTAAATAGTTATTAACTATTTAATAGCTATTGTACCTGGTTAAAATAAATACAAAGTTGCCTGTAAAATAAATATTAATCCTAAAATATCTACAATATAATTATAATTTATATTGTAGCTATATTAGGATATATTTTACAGGTAAGTATTTAGCTTTAAATAGGAATAATTTATTTAATAAGAGTTAATTTATTTTGTTAGAATAAAATTATATTTAACTTAGAGGGGTGTTAGTGTTAGGGTTAGACTTAGCTTTGGGGGTTAATAAATTTAATAGAGTAGCGGTGAGGTCCGGTCGGCAGATTAGGGGTTAATAAGTGTAGGTAGGTGTCGGCGACGTTGAGGGGGGCAGATTAGGGGTTAATAAATATAATATAGGGGTCGGCGGTGTTAGGGGCAGCAGATTAGGGGTACATAGGGATAACGTACGTGGCGGCGGTGTATGGAGCGGCAGATTAGGGGTTAATAATAATATGCAGGGGTCAGCGATAGCGGGGGCGGCAGATTAGGGTTTAATAAGTGTAATGTTAGGGGTGTTTAGACTCGGGGTACATGTTAGGGTGTTAGGTGTAGACATAGGAAGTGTTTTCCCATAGGAAACAATGGGGCTGCGTTAGGAGCTGAACTCTGCTTTTTTGCAGGTGTTAGGGTTTTTTTCAGCTCAAACTGCCCCATTGTTTCCTATGGGGGAATCGTGCAAGAGCACGTTTTTGAAGCTGGCCGCGTTCGTAAGCACCGCTGGTATTTAGAGTTGCAGTGGCGGTAAATTATGCTATACGCTCCCTTTTTGGAGCCTAACGCAGCCCTTCTGTGAACTCTAAATACCAGCGGTATTTAAAAGGTGCGGGGAAAAAAAGCCAGCGTTAGCTACACGGGTCGTTACCGACAAAACTCTAAATCTAGCCGTTAGTATCTTTATTTTAAAAAGCATGAATGTAAGCATGGTACCCGGCTGTTTTTTGTGTGTTTTAAAACCATGAATAGCGCTTGCTTACATTCTGGATTTTTAAAATAAAGATAACAAGAGAACCAAACAAATGTTATGATAGGACTAAATTTATAAAGTTGCTTAACACTCCATACTCTTTCTGAATAGTGAAAGGAAAAAATTTGGTTTATTATCCCTTGAAGTCAGATTTCTTCTACTGAGTTGCAGCAGCCTGATGATGATTCTGCTGTCCATTCACTTGCTTAGACTATCAGCTGACCATTCTCAGCCAATGTATGGCACACTATGCACCTTTTCATTAAATCACATATCTAATGGACTTTTTTTTTAATTGCTTTATTACCAAAACTGGTTATTATGCAAAAGAGTATAAACTAATTAACTTTAGAATAAAAAGCCTTAGGAGGTGACATCAGTAGGTAAAGAAATAGATGGAATTAACATTTACAAATGCACATGATCAAATAACACATCGGCCTCTAGTTATCAAGCCATCAACCTCAAATACGCTGGAATTCCGCAGTGTATTTGTGGCGAGGCTGATTTGCCTAAGTTATCAAGCCCTACACACCGGCAAAAGTAGAACTTAGTGACGTAAGCTTCGATCCGCCGGACTCAGTCCGACACAGATCGATTCTTACGTCACTACAGATGTTCCGCACACAAGTTCTGCACAATCTGACTACTTTTGCTAGTTATCAAAAAACTAGCAGGTACGCTCGGCACTTTTCCGGCCCAGCGTACCTGGTTTTCAATCCGCCACCCAGGAGGCGGCGGATCCCATAGGAATAAATGGGAGTCTGACCATAGCGAAAGTTCATGTTCGCTGCTGCCAGATATCCCATTGATTCCTATGGGAGATGTCTACACCTAACACCCTAACATGTACCCCGAGTCTAAACACCCCTAATCTGTCCCCCCCTACACCGTCGCAACTAAATAAATGTATTACCCCCTAAACTGCCGATCCCGGAGCCCACCACCACTCTAATAAACTGTTTAACCCCTAAACCGCCGCTCCCGGACCCGGCCGCCACTATAATAAATATGTTAACCCCTAAAACGCTGCCACCTATATTAAACGTATTAACCCCTATCCTGCCCCCCTACACCGCCGCCACTATAATAAAATTATTAACCCCTAAACCTAAGTCTAACCCTAACACCCCCCTAACTTAAATATTAATGAAATACATTTAAATATTATATCTCTTATTAACTAAATTAATCCTATTTAAAACTAAATACTTACCTTTAAAATAAACCCTAATATAGCTACAATATAAATAATAATTATATTGTAGCTATTTTAGGATTTATTTTTATTTTACAGGCAAATTTCAATTTATTTGAAATAGGTACAATAGCTATTAAATAGTTATTAACTATTTAATAGCTACCTAGTTAAAATAAAGATAAATTTACCTGTACAATAAAAACTAACCTAAGTTACAATTACACCTAACACTACACTATCATTATATAAATTATTCCTATTTAAAACTAAATACCTGTAAAATAAACCCTAAGATAGCTACAATGTAATTCATTTTATTAATTATTACATTGTAGCTATTTTAGGATTTATATTTATTTTACAGGTAACTTTGTATTTATTTTAGCTAGTTAGAATAGTTATTAACTATTTAATAACTACCTAGCTAAAAGAAATACAAAATTACCTGTAAAATAAATCCTAAACTAAGTTACAATTAAACCTAACACTACACTATCATTAAATTAATAAAATAAATTACCTACAAATAACTACAATTAAATGCAATTAAATAAACTAAAGTGCAAAAAAAAAAAAAAACTAAGTTACAAAAAATAAAAAAAAATAAGTTACAAACATTTAAAAAATATTACAACAATTTTAAGCTACTTACACCTAATCTAAGCCCCCTAATAAAATAACAAAGCCCCCCAAAATAAAAAAATGCCCTACCCTATTCTACATTAAAAAGTTAACAGCTCTATTACCTTACCAGCCCTTAAAAGGGCCTTTTGCGGGGCATGCCTCAAAGAATTCAGCTCTTTTGCCTGTAAAAGAAAAATACAACCCCCCCCAACATTAAAACCCACCACCCACATACCCCTAATCTAACCCAAACCCCCCTTAAATAAACCTAACACTACCCCCCTGAAGATCATCCTACCTTTAGCCGTCTTCAGCCAGCCGACCACCGATGGAACAGAAGAGGAGATCCGCAGCGGCCGAAGTCTTCATTCAAGGGGCGCTGAAGAAGTCTTCCATCTGATTGAAGTCATCATCCAAGGGGCGCTGAAGAAGTCTTCCATCCGACTGAAGTCATCATCCAAGGGGCGCTGAAGAAGTCTTCCATCCGATTGAAGTCATCATCCAAGGGGCGCTGAAGAAGTCTTCCATCCGACTGAAGTCATCAGCCAATAAAATGCAAGCTCAATCTGATTGGCTGATTGGATCAGCCAATCCGATTGAACTTCAATCTGATTGGCTGATTTAATCAGCCAATCAGATTTTTCCTACCTTAATTCCGATTGGCTGATAGAATCGGAATTCGAGGGACGCCATCTTGGATGACGTCACTGAAAGGAACCGTCATCCGTTGTTCAGTCGTCGGTGGAAGAAGATGGCTCCGCGTCGGCTCGTCTGAAGATGGCTCCGGTCCGGATGGATGAAGATTGAAGACGCCACCTGGATGATGACTTCAATCGGATGGAAGACTTCTTCAGCGCCCCTTGGATGATGACTTCAATCGGATGGAAGACTTCTTCAGCGCCCCTTGGATGATGACTTCAGTCAGATGGAAGACTTCTTCAGCGCCCCTTGGATGAAGACTTCGGCCGCTGCGGATCTCCTCTTCTGTTCCATCGGTGGTCGGCTGGCTGAAGACGGCTAAAGGTAGGATGATCTTCAGGGGGTAGTGTTAGGTTTATTTAAGGGGGGTTTGGGTTAGATTAGGGGTATGTGGGTGGTGGGTTTTAATGTTGGGGGGGTTGTATTTTTTTTTACAGGCAAAAGAGCTGAATTCTTTGGGGCATGCCCCGCAAAAGGCCCTTTTAAGGGCTGGTAAGGTAATAGAGCTGTTAACTTTTTAATGTAGAATAGGGTAGGGCATTTTTTTATTTTGGGGGCTTTGTTATTTTATTAGGGGGCTTAGATTAGGTGTAAGCACCTGTAACTTAGTTTTTTTTTATTTTTTGTACTTTAGTTAGTTTATTTAATTGTAATTAATTGTAGTTATTTGTAGGTAATTTATTTTATTAATTTAATGATAGTGTAGTGTTAGGTTTAATTGTAACTTAGCTTAGGATTTATTTTACAGGTAAATTGGTATTTCTTTTAGCTAGGTAGTTATTAAATAGTTAATAACTATTTAATAACTATTCTAACTAGCTAAAATAAATACAAAGTTGCCTGTAAATAAATATAAATCCTAAAATAGCTACAATGTAATTATTAATTACATTGTAGGTATCTTAGTTTTTTTTTTACAGGTAAGTATTTAGTTTTAAATAGGAATAATTTATTTAATGATAGTGTAGTGATAGGTGTAATTGTAACT
Source organism: Bombina bombina (assembly GCF_027579735.1). Lineage (NCBI taxonomy): Eukaryota > Metazoa > Chordata > Amphibia > Anura > Bombinatoridae > Bombina > Bombina bombina. Next base: position 607,661,580 of record NC_069499.1, on the reverse strand, counting down.
TAGGTTAGTTTTTATTTTACAGGTAAATTTATCTTTATTTTAACTAGGTAGCTATTAAATAGTTAATAACTATTTAATAGCTATTGTACCTAGTTAAAATAAATTGAAATTTGCCTGTAAAATAAAAATAAATCCTAAAATAGCTACAATATAATTATTATTTATATTGTAGCTATATTAGGGTTTATTTTAAAGGTATTTAGTTTTAAATAGAATGAATTTAGTTAATAAGAGTTATAATATTTAGATGTATTTAATTAATATTTAAGTTAGGGGGGTGTTAGAGGGGGTTAGAGTTAGACTTAGGTTTAGGGGTTAATAATTTCATTATAGTTGCGGCGGTGTAGGGGGGGCAGGATAGGGTTGAATAAATTTATTATAGGTGGCGATGGTGTAGGGGGGCAGATTAGGGGTTAATAAGTTTAATATAGGTTGCGGCGGGGTCCGGGAGTGGCGGTTTAGGGGTTAATAAATGTATTTAGTTGCGGCGGGGTACGGGATCGGCAGGATAGGGGTTAATAAATTTATTATGGGGGGGCAGGATAGGGGTTAATAGGTATTATGTAGGTGAGGGCGGGGTCCAGGAGCGGCGGTTTAGGGGTTAATCAGTTTATTAGAGTGGCGGTGGGCTCCGGGAGCGGCGTTTAGGGGTTAATACATTTATTATAGTTGCAGCGGGGTCTAGGAGCGGCGGTTTAGGGGTTAATAACTTTATTTAGTTGCGGGGGCGCCGGTATAGGGGGTAGAACAGTATAGTTAGTGTGGGTGCTTAGTGACAGCTTGTCAATAAAGCTGTCAAAAAGCCGAAGAGCAGCAAGATCGGATGAGTGATAACTATCACAGTCCGCTGCTCATTGCCCCGTACTTTGTGCGTGGCTTTTTGACAGCTTTTTTGATAACTTTGGCGAGATTTTTCAGGTCGGCAATGGTAGGTGAGCTTAGGCGGGCGTATTGGGCCGGCGAAGGCAGGTAAGTAGACACGTTGATAACTAGGCCTCATCATGTATTATAGTATACATGTTCAGCATGTGCAACATCTGATCTAAAGTCGTCCCACTTTAAAAATCTTTAATTTTTTTATTTTTTTTTTAAATTTGATAAAATTTAGATGCCCATTTATCAAGCTCCATATGGAGCTTGTGGGCTTGTGTTTCTGGCGAGTCTTCAGATTCGCCAGAAACAACAGTTATGAAGCAGCGGTCTGATTGGGTTGATTGACACCTCCCTGCTGGCGGCCGATTGGCCGCAAGTCTGCAGGGGGCGGCGTTGAACCAGCAGCTCTTGTGAGTTGCTGGTGCAATGCTGAATACGGAAAGCGTATTGCTCTCTGCTTTCAGCAAGGTCTTGCGGACCTGATCCGCATTGTCGGATCAGGTCCGCAAGACCTTTGATACATAGGCCACTATGTCTAGATTTTACATTTCTCTCCTTTTCACATGAACCTTAATGCACTATTTTGTGAATAGACTCTTTAATTATGGAATCTAAATATACTGTTGTACAACATATTCAAAATATTACAGGTAAAACTAAAATCAATATATTTATCCAAATTTTATATACATAAATAAATAGTGGAAATGCAAAAACAATTGTGTAAAATAAAGTAAAATAATATATTATCCTTCAATCCCATAGGTTGATATTTCATACATATTCTTTTGAGTGCTGTGTTAATCTTGGAAATAGACCTCATGCCCAAAAAAATATTTATCTGGATGAAATCTCAACTGCTCTGATTGACAGACAATATGCTTTAATTTTTTTTTTACCACAATTGTTTTTGCATTAAAACTAAATATTGATGTCATCCCACAAACTTATGGATAATTTGTTATACCTTGCCTCGGGCAGAAACTCATATCCCACCAGTGGCAGCCTCTTGAAGTAGAGATTTGTCCACTACTCCTCCACGTAAGTTATGACAAACTGCAGATATAAACAAACAGGACACCCAATCATTGACTGTACATTTTAGTGCACATAGGCTTTACTATAGAAAACAACATCACCTAAAATTAATTTATTACAGGATATTTTTGAACAAAAATTGAAAATCAAATATAAATTTTCTTTGAAAATTATTTACAATTGCGTTATACATTTTTTAGGTACCTGCTTCCAGGAGGGATAGAGTAGAATTTGAATTGACAAAAATATGGCCATACCGGATATTAAAATATAATTTAGACTAATGTATAAAATTTTGTAGATAAGCTGTAGCTGTGTTTTTTTTAGATATTAAATAAACCTTTTAGGGAGACACTTTCTCTGTCTGTACAACATGTCCACAAATCCATTTTTTTTGCATGCAACAAAATACTAACATTTCCTGTTTCATCTATTTCAGAACAACGAGGCATGCAGGGGGAGTCCATGACAGCCAACTTCATTCCCCAGTCATATCATTTGACGAAAGTGATAATTGAGCAAATCTTTATCCGACAATCTTCTCACCATCGACAGGGGGCGTGCTACAACCATCTGGCACAGATTATGCCCCCAATGTGGAGGCGCAGCAGGAGCCGACACCTCAGAATCCACCGCCTCAACAGCAACCACCAAACCAGCCAACAGAGCAGGCACCACAACAGATACTTTTAGAAAATTTTATAGCGATGAAGAGGTTGACACAAGCTGTTGAAAATATGAAAAATTAATTAGATAGCCACATAGACAGTGCATTAGACTATGTGAACCTTGAGCAGCGCCAGGCGATGGATCATATGCATCAATCCATTTTGGACGCTATTTATCGTCAACACAACACTCCATCGCCTGATACATAAATTGGAGCTGTATATTAATAGCTATTTTTATGTCTCCCTCTCCACCTCTATGTATGTTTGGAGAGGAGTGCTATGAAAGATTCAACTGCACTATTGTTTTTTGTGTCAAATATTTGTCTGTTAATATATATAAATAAATAAATAAATAAATGTTCTGTGATTTTGACAGCCCTCTTTGTAATATTTGTAGTAAATCTGTATAATTTCTTAAACAATGTGTGTAATTTCATTTTTCAACATTTTTTATGTTTCAATATTTGAACTTCTAATTTATTACTGTAAGTTAGTTTACAATTGTCACATGGTCACTTAGTCTTGGAGGTATATATATACTTACATAGTCACTGTGAAGCTTTCTTGACAGTCCATTTAATGGATGTATCTTCTGTAATCTTTAAAATGTCCTAAGTATTAAGGAGTATGACTTGCTTCCCTGTATATCTACAATACATAAGTTTTAAAACAATTTTTCAGAATGGTTAGTTTCATTAATTAATCTGTCTCTAAAGTAAGCAACATTAAAGGGATACTATTACTAAATCAACATTTTAGATTTCATGATTCAGATACACTATTGTCCCTTTAAGATGAAATACAGTGCACTTTAAATAGGGTACCAGGAGTCTCCAACCATAATAACATATGGGCGCGTGGATTGCATACTACATGCTCTTTATGGAACCTATGATGAAGGGTAATAATAGCGTATCATAATAGCAATTAGCATAAACAATAAATGTACCTGTGACCATTCTGCCACATGAGGTTTACATATGGACTTACATATATATCTTCACCTTTATTGGAAACAGTTGCTCTGTTAATGATGTGTTTCCAAGAGAGATACTGTAATACTGACTGTCTGCGCTGCCTACTGCAAAGTCCAAACTCTGAATCTTCCAAAAGGTTAACTTACTCAATGCTAACCCTTATACCCAGGGATGTACCTTCTGTATTATTGCCTTATGAATCTTCAGTTTATCATGTATTTGTAATTATCTAATGATGGTGCAATAGCTCTGCTACTGATTATTTTACTGAGGTTTAACTTTAAACCTTTATTAGACACATATAAACTGTACTACATTACCCTTCTCCTTATAAAATTATGTGTACTGTTTTAATACTTACCCGTGAACTGCTTGTATCATCATGTATGAGATGGTCTGTCTCCTTCTTCATCAACATCAATGTCCAGTGGTTCTTTATTAATCTTTAACTAAATAGAGAAAGAAACAGACGCTAGATTACAAGTTGTGCGTTCTGAGTAAAAAGCATCATAACGCTGCTTTTTCACTACCGCTGGTATTACGAGTCTTGTAGGTACAGCTGTACTGCACACTTTTTTGGTCGTCACGCAATGTAACTACCACACTTTTTAAAAAGTGCTTTTCAATGGGACTTCCACAGCGCCGGTATTACGAGTTTGCCTGTCCGGCCAAAAAGTGAGCGGTACAGCCTATAACTACAAGATCCGTACCGTAAACTGAAAGTCAGTAGTTATGGGTTTTACGTTACAAATCTGTAGCATAAAACCCATAACTAAAGTGTTACAAAGTACACTAACACCCATAAACTACCTATTAACCCCTAAACCGAGGCCCTCCCGCATCGCAAACACTAAAATAAAATGATTAACCCCTAATCTGCCTCTCCGGACATTGCCACCACTATAATAAACATATTAACCCCTAAACCGCTGCACTCCCGCATCGTAAAAACTAGTTAAATATTATTAACCCCTAATCTGCTGCCCCCAATGTCGTCGCCACCTACATACACTTATTAACCCCTAATCTGCTGTCCCTAACATCGCCGCAACCTACATTACTGTTATTAACCTTTAATCTGCTGCCCCCAAAATCGCTGCCACCTAACTACACTTATTAACCCGTAATCTGCTGCCCCAATGTCACCGCCGTCAGTATACTAAAGTCATTAACCCCTAAACCTAACCCTAATCCTAAATCTAACCCTAACACTAACATCCCTAACTTTAATATAATTAAAATAAATCTAAATAAAAATTACTATCATTAACAAAATAATTCCTATTTAAAACTAAATACTTACCTATAAAATAAAACCTAAGCTAGTTACAATATAACTAATAGTTATATTGTAGCTATCTTAGGTTTTATTTTTATTTCACAGCTAAGTTTGTATTCATTTTAACTAGGTAGACTAGTTAGTAAATAGTTATTAACTATTTATTAACGATCTAGTTAAAATAAATACAAATTTACCTGTAAAATAAAACATAACCTGCCTCACACTAACACCTAACAGTACACTAAAATTAAATACATTACATTAATTAAATACAATTAACTAAATTACAAAAAAACACACTAAATTACACAAACTAAAAAAGAAATTATCAAATATTTAAACTAATTACACCTAATCAAATAGCCCTATCAAAATAAAAAGCCCCCCCAAAATAAAAAAACCCTAGCCTAAACTAAACTGTCAATAGCCTTTAAAATGGCCTTTGCGGGGCATTGCCCCAAAGAAATCAGCTTTTTTACCTGTAAAAAAAAATATACAAACAACCCCCCAACAGTAAAACCCACCACCCACACAACCAAACCCCCAAATAAAATCCTATCTAAAAAAACCTAAGCTCCCCATTGCCCTGAAAAGGTTATTTGGATGGGCATTGCCCTTAAAAGGGTATTTAACACTTTTACATTGCCCAAAACCCACCCAATAAACCCTTAATACAACCTAACACTAACCCCTGAAGATCCACTTACAGTTTTTGAAGACCGGACATCCATCCTCATCAAGGCGGGAGAAGTCTTCATCCATGCGGGCAGAAGTCCTCAACGAAGCTGGGAGAAGTCTAGAGAACCGATCCACCACAACCTGGATAACTGTATGGTGGTCAGAAGGGGGGAGGTCCACAATGAAGTCCATAGTTATGTGTGTCCATGGTTGTTTGGGAATGGACAATGGTTAGAGCAAGCCAAGAGGCAAGGATCGGGGAGTTTTGTTGGCAGTACACGTTGTGCAGGCTTTTACATAATCTTGAGTGTCAGACTTCATAGTAGGCCACCATACATGTTGGGAAAGACACTTAAAAGTCCTAGTCAAACCAGGATGTCCTGAGAGTTTACTATGATGAGCCCAGGATAGCACAGGGGTGTGTAGGTTCAGAGGCACAACGAGGATATCGGAGGCCACGGGAGCTCCAGGAGGTTAACTGGACTGGGCACGTTGCAGTCTTTGCAGAAGGGTGGTATTTAGTTAAGCAACCACACAGGTGGGAGGTAGGATGTGTTTAATAGGAGAACTGATGGGAAAGGGCGTCCGCCTTCTTGCTCTTGGTCCCAGGAAGATAAGAGACCACAAAGTTAAAATGGGAAAAGAACAAGGCCCACCTGGCCTATCGAGAATTGAGTCGCTGAGCAGTCTCTAGGTAAGTTAGATTCTTGTGGTCAGTGAGAATCTGAATGGGATTGACAGTGCCATCTAACCAATGACACCATTCAGTCAAAGCCATCTTAATGGTTAAGAGTTCACGATTACCCACATCTTAATTCCTCTCTGCAGGAGTAAAGCATTTAGAGAAAAAGGCTACAGGATGTGACTTGGAAGTCAAAGTATCCCTTTGGGTTAGAACTGCTCCAGCCCCTATCTCGGAGGTATCAACCTCTAAAGTGAACTGTATGTCAGGATCAGGATGGCAGAGCACAGGAGCAGAACAGAAAGCCTTTTTCAGATGAGAGAAGGCATTAATGGCTTCAGGAGGCCAATGTTTACAGTCTTTGTGGTAATAATTGGAGAACCCAAAGAACCTCTGTAATTCCTTTAATGAAGTAGGCTGAGGCTATTCTAGAACTGCGGTGAGTTTAGCAGGATCCATGGCAAAACCCTCCTTCGAGATGACATAACCAAGGAATTGGATCTGAACCTGATCAAACTCACATTTTTCTAGCTTGGCTACCAAAGAATTGTCCCTGAGACCTAGAAGTACCTGTCTCACATGTTTATGATGCTCCTCCAAAGTGGAAGAGAAAACAAGGATGTCATCCAGATGGACGATGACAGTGCGGTTGAGGAGGTCATGGAAGACATCTTTGACAAATGCCTGGAAGACTGCAGGGGCGTTACACAACCCAAAGGGCATTACAAGGTATTCATAATGCCCAGATCTTGTGTTGAAGGCGGTTTTCCATTTGTGGCCTGGGAAGATACGAATCAGTCCAGCTTGGTGAAGAAGCGAGCATCCTAGAGTGAGTCATACAGTTCGATGATCAAAGGAATATGACAGCGATTCTTGATAGTTATGTTGTTCAAGGCCCAGATGCAGGGTCTGAGCCCACCATCCTTCTTACTGATGAAAAAGAAGCCTGCCCCAGCAGGAGAGGAGGAAGGGCGAATTCAACCTTTAGCTAGGTTCTCTTGGATGTACTCCTCCATGGATTTGGTTTCAGCTTTGGAGAGTGGATAAGTGCTGCCTTTAGGAAGTATGGCTCCGGGAAAGAGGTCGATCTTGCAGTCATAAGGACGGTGGGGTGGCAGCATGTCGGCTTCTTTTTTCTCAAACACATCTGCAAAGTCTGCATATACAGAGGGAAGGTTTGGAGGAGTCTGTATACTGGCTATGTGGATGCGGAGCAGAGGAGTGACTTTAGCAAGGCAGGAGGGGAAACAGGAGGTACCACAGGAGGCCAGTTGTCCTTCAGCCCAGTCGAACTGTGGATTGTGTATCCGAAGCCAAGGGAGACCAAGGATGTCAGGCTGTACTGGGGAATGAATGACCTTGAACTGCATCTGTTCGGTATGAAGGACTCCCACAGTCAGGATCAGGGGTGCTGACTCAAAATGGATCAACCCTGAACCAAGGGGGGTGCCATCCAGAGTAGTTATTTTGAGACAATATCTTTTCTGCAGAAGAGGCAAGCAAGCTTGAATCATAAAATGATGATTCAGAAAGTTTCCTGCTGCCCCTGAATCAATGAAGGCTTGAGTGTGGACAGTATTCTGAAGGAAGGTGAGGGTAAAAGGTACCAGAATCCGAGAGGAGTGTGGTGATTTAGTAGAGATCATGCTTAGAGATGCCCCAGTGTTATCCCCTAAGCATTGTTATCCGGACGAATGTCACAGTTCTTTAGTTGGTGGGAGTTAGAACCGCAATAAAAGCATAGTTTCAATATCCTTCTTCTCTGTATTTCAGACTCTGAGGGTTTGAAGGAGGAAAGATCCATGGGTTTCTCTAATGGGCTGGCTGGAGAAGTTGAAGGGGTAGAGGATACTGCAGAAACCAGATAAAAAGAATGACAGGAGGGAAGGATTCTCTGAGTTCTGTCTCTCTCTGCTTGTCTCTCCTGGAAGCGAGAGTCTAGACGGATGCAAAGTGATATAAAGTCATCCAAAGAAGAGGGAATATCACGATAAGTGAGTTCATCTTTGATGAGTTCATGCAGACCCCTCCTAAAGGCTGCCTTGAGGGCACTACCCTGCCAACTGGTCTCTAGTGCCAAGGTGCAAAACTCGATGGCAAATTGTGCCACAGTTCTATTGCCCTGGCAGAGATCTAGGAGAGAAAATTATGCAGCAGAAGTGGAGTGTTCTTTTCCAAAAGGGGAGAGACCCAGGCTAGGGCCTTGTCTTTCAGTAAGGAAATGATAAAGGTGACCCTTGACTGGTGAGACTGAAAGATGTGAGGATCATTGTGGAAGTTCAGCCTGCATTGGTTAAGAAAACCCCTACAATCAGTAGTACTTTCATTCTTGTCAGGCATTGGTATCCAGGGTATACTTCCAGAAGCAGAGGAAGAAGCTGCAGTACCAGGAGCAGAGACTGGCGGTACAACAACAGGAGCGGTATTCCTGGCTGCGACTAGTGAAGAGAGTTGAGCAGTTATAGCCTCTAGCTTGGAATCCATATTCTCTAACTGAGTTGTATGGGTTCCCAACATCTGTCCCTGAAGATAAACTGCTCATGCCACCTCATCTGGCTCCATGGCCCAAGTATAATGTAATGCTCATGGGATACTCCCCTATCAGACCGAACTCGGCCAGTAGTATTCTATATAATGCTAGTAGGATACTCCACTATCAGACCGAACTCGGCCAGTTGTCTTCTTATCCCGGCGTTGAGTCGGAATGATAGGGAATATCACAGAGCAGAGAAAGTTCCCAAGATAAGGTAAGCAGCACTCACCACAGGCAGGATAGTCTTCAACGGCAATGGTAAAGCAGTCCAAAGGTAAATCACTAGAATGGTCAGGCAGGCAGGGATTGGCAACGGTAGAGCAGTCCAAGGATAAACAACTAGAATGGTCAGGCAGGCAGGGTTTGGCAACGGTATATCAGTCCAGCAATTTAGGGGTTAATCATGCAGAGTAGTCAGACAAGCAAAGTTCAGTCAATCCAACAATTTAGGGGTTTAACAGGCAGAGTAGTCAGACAGGCAGGGTTCATCAACAATAAGGCAATATTGCAGAAATGATCTATCACACCCAGGAGCACACAAAGTAACACCTATACTTGGGCAGTGATAGATAGTTTCTGAGAAACTTAAATAGGCGCAGGATTCGCGCCACAGGAATCTGGACCAGCATCTGACAGAGGAGCGTGCGGCGATGACGTCAGCGCCGCACGCATCGAGAACCGACACAGCCCCTGACAAAGCGCAGGGAAGGAGACACCGCGCCCCTAGCAATGGCTAGAGTGGCGCAGCATGACACCAGCAGCCTTTCTTAGCTCCTCCTTCAAAACCCCAACGCATGACTGGTAAAGTGAGGGCACTACAGTTCTACTAAATGTGGTAAGATGATGCAACTTTATAATGGGGTGTAACGTCCTCCATAAGTTGTTTAAAGGGGTCCCCTTCCACCAAATTAAAAGGAGACCCTCCAACGGCTATGAGCTGAGCAATGAGGCGTGTCATTTTTTGCACCTGCTGTCCTGACATCCTACTAGAATGAAATCCACAAAAATGCTCTATTGTGGGCTGGATTGATTGCATGTGATATCGGCTGTCACTAGGAGCAGCTGCACCAGAAGAGGCATGATCCCCCTGCCCCTTGTGCTGCCTACTGGTGGTGAGTGTGACACTGGTACTAGTAGTTCACCTAGTAGTGCTGGCTGGAGGATACACACCACTTTCTGCCCTTAACACCACTGGCTTGTGGTGGGTGCGGATGTGTTGGTTCATCCCTGAATTAGTGAGATCCCCAACACTCTCCCCCGGCTGACTTCCCTGCTATACAATTTGCATTTGGCTCTGTGGCTGTCACCAACAGCCACAAAATGCTCCCACATGGCTACCTTTGCCACTCTGCTGTGAAGAATCTTTGGTGACAGTTTCATCTGACGCAACTTCTTTAGTTTTTGTTAGATCATGGTCCTCTCTCTGTGACGTAACAGGAGGAGGCCTAAATATTGCATGGATGGTGGGAATGGAGGAGGTTAGTGGTCTACCAGTAGTGGCGGCTGCAGTAACTCCAATCTGGCTGGGAGACTCAACATGAACTATTGGAGAGCCAGATGACACTGGTGGCGATGTTTAAGAATGAGGGGAATACAAAACAATAGAATCAGGAGAATTATCGGCAGGGGAATAGTATATATGATCGAAATTATAAGATAACACTGATTCTACATCTTCTATGTTTGTAAAGTTGGATTTATCACCAGCAGCAGATGTTGGGGAGCCCCCTTTTCCCTGGTGCCTACTGGTGCCCTCTTCACTTATAGAAATAGCAGATGGGCTATCAGTGGTGGTTACACTGGCAGTAGCGGTGGTGGTGGCGGCAGTATGAGCACGAGAAATTTCATCCTCATACTCCAATACTTCATGCTTGGGCTGCTTAAATGAATGTTCACTGGAAAAAGCCTTCTTTGGTACTGCCTGGTCTCTACTGTAAAACATGTTAGTTGTCACCACGGTAATAGAACTGGCCATAAGGATGATTGTACAGGTGGTTTTGGGGGGAAATTCTGAAAAAGACGACGAGGAAGAAATGCAGACTGAATCAACCCTGCTAGAGGATTTTGAAATTAAAGTTTGCCTCCCAGACCTTTTCCATTTAGAGGGTGGGCTCAGCTGAATACTAGTACTACTGCTAGTGAAGCTACCAGTGCATTGACTCCTGTTGCTGCTAGCTCTGCTTGAACCCATTACCTTTACCTGAATCACAGAAACAGGACAGGGCAGCATCTCCTGCTGCTTCATTTGCCTCTCCTTTGTATCAACGTCTCTTGTGAGACCTAAATGTTGTTTTACGTGTGGAGGCCGGATGACAAATGTCTGTGCCTGGCAATGAGGATGTGGAAGGATTTAACACAGACAATGGCGGTACACATGTGGTGGTTACTGTGTAATAGAAAACTTAAATAATAGTAGTACTATATAATTATACACACACAAAAAAATAATTTTAATTACTATAATGTTCTTGTCTGTCTCCAATGAATACACACACAAAAATGTAATCAAATTATATTTAATAATAATAGTAAATAATAATAATATCTAGGATAATGTGTCTTCTGCTGCTCTGTTCAAAATCCTCTGCTCCACAAGTGTGCCTGTAATCTATTAAAGTTTAAGCAACTCTCTTAAAACAAAAACAAAAAAACTGATTAAACTCCAAGAAGTCCCAAGACTTAAATTGTTAGCAAGCAACTAGAAAATTATAATAATATTTAACTAACTACTCTAGTGATAATTTAAAATAAATTTATTAATGCAAAAAATAACTATAATAATAAAAAAAAAAAGATACTTGACTGTTGAGTTACAATTTCACAAACAATAATAATAATAACAAAAAATACTTATAAAATTTTTTTTTTTCATTCAGACCAGTAAATCTCTAGGACACTGTGCCTTCTTCTCTTCAATTCTACTTCAGGGCTTGTCTTCTTCTGCTGCCAGCCTGCAAGTCTGAATGAAATCGCTCCCCTATGCTTGAAAATAACAAAAGCACAGCACCACCCTTGAGGAAAGCAAAGCAATTCTAAAAACACATTGCACAGCGTGTGCCAGTAATTCAACCCCCAAAAGTAAAATAATCAGATTATTGGACTATCACTGTGACAGTAATCCAACCCACAAAACAAAAGAAATCAGCTGATCGGACAAGATATCCGTAGATGAATATGACACTATGCTCATTAGAATAAAACTAATGTATTAAAATTGATTCGTTGTCATTTGTTAGTTATGTTACGTTGATTCAGATTGGTCAAGTGGTAACACCAAGTTATACATACCATTACCTAGTACCAACCAACACCGAACATACAACTTTTTCACTGTTCTATCTCACTCATATATTAATTATTTGTCAATTATATCTCATTATCTACCTATTTGCTGGTTCTTTGGATTAAATAATATTATGTACACCAAGTCAGACAACTGCGCCACGCACATCCAAAAAAAAACCAAAAAACGAATACCTCCGAACTATTCAAATCTTTCGGAACAAATTCATTTGGATTAGTATGATTTTGTCAGGGATATTATTCAGATATTCGAATAGGTCCGAATCTCCAAATTGAATAAATTTTGTCCGAATTTGAATTTGTTACAAAACGAATCACACATGTCTAGTTAATGGAGTGAAAGGTGAAGAGGTCATGGATAGAAGTAAGTTTGTTGCAAATAGAGTGAGAGTTCCATAATGCACAATTGATTAGATTGAATGCTTTTGAGAGACATGGGATAGAAATTATGTTATGTCTATTTCTTTTATTAAAATTTCTGTATAATGTGTGTGAGTAAGTAAGGGTGGACATTAATGATGGTCCAGGATTAGGAGAGATGTCCCCTGCAACTAATAGCAGCAAGATGAAGAGTAGGAGTAGGAAAGGGAGTTTTTAAGCAGTTGAGAATTTTTGTGAGGTGGTGCCGTTTAGTGACAAGAGAGGAGAGCAGGGCCTATAAAAACTGCATGTGGAGAAGAGTAAAGTATAAATGAGCAGAGTTGTTTTGTAAAATAGGCGCATTACAATATAAAAAAAAGGATAGAAAATGTATCAAAGTAGAAAATGCAGAACACAATGACACAGAAAACATGTTTGCTTGCCTGAGCGGAAGCTCAAATCTTCAAATCCTGTTAAATTATTGTATAATTCTTAGTGATATCGTTTAAAAGATGTTCACTTAGAAAGATGGGAGCTTAGGAAAAGCCTAGAAAGCTTTCATATCACTGTAAGCTTCATATATATCTGTATTAAATAGCAAGATATGTTTGAAATTGAATGGGGTATCAGGTAACTTGACATAATCAGGCATCATAGGCATTAACTTAGGTTTGATTGGGGAATGAGGTTCAAAAACTTTATGGTATTTTACCCCAAATCATCAAGGCCTGGGGACTTTGTTGCAGCCATGATTTTTAAAGAGAATGGGGTAGATTTATCACAGGTCTAGCTGGGAAATGCTGCCCCCTGCACACTCACAGCCAATCGGCTCCTAGCAGGAGGTGTCAATCATCACGATCGGATCAGGATGATTTCAGTTCACCACCTAAAAGGTGGCGGAGAAGTTAAGGAGCAGCGGTCTTACTACCGCTGCTTCGTAACTTCTGTTTCTGGCGGACCAGAAACGATTGGGGGGGGGAATGCAGCATCCGCTGCATAATAAATCTACCCCAATATATCTATTTCAAATTGTAACAGTAATCTTAATTTCATAAACATACCACAACGTTTCTGTCATTTAATACCTCTCAGGCTTTGTTACCTCCAAAAAAAACAACACAAAATCATTATTACCATTAATATTCGCCAAAAATCAAATGTGCACCAATAATGACAAACAAAATGGCAAATGCTAATAGGTGACGTGTGCAATTATCCTGTTTAAAACCATGGACCTATGTGTGTATGTCTTTTTAAGTTATTTGAAAATTGTTATTATCAGTATAGTGGGCATTTTTGTTTTTTGGGTTTTTAATTTTTTTAGTGTAAAAGTTTTTATTATTAACATTTTAAGTTTTACTGATTTGAGAATTTGAATCTGGTGGTCATGTCTTTGGCAAGCTTTTTGGGGTGCGCCGATATATTTGAAAAGTGTTTTCTAGGTGTTTAAATAACTCCACGGGCGTGAGCACAGTGTTATCTATAAGGCACACATGAACTAGCACCCTCTAGTTGTGAAAACTGTCAAATGCATTCAGATAAGAGACGGCCTTTGAGGGCTTAGAAATTAGTATACGAGTATACCTATGTTTATCTTTCAACTAAGAATACAAAGAGAACAAAGCAAATGTGATGATAAAAGTAAATTGGAAAGTTGTTTGAAATTACATTCCCTGTGGTCAATTTATCAAGCTCCGTATGAAGCTTGATGCCCCGTGTTTCCGCTGCTCCATAACGTGTCTGCCACAATGGATTTTAAATAAAGCATTTAAGATGTGATTGAAGTGCAGAGTTCCAGCTTTTATTAAAGGGGTTTAACAAAATATTGTGTGAACCGTTACAGTAATATTTATATATAACCACCCCACCTTCATTTTCCAGGGCATAAAAGTAATTTGACGAGCTATCATAATCAGAAATAAAATGATCAAGCTTAATACTTGGTTGAAAATAATTTGCAATGAATTACTGCCTGAAATCTGGAACCCATGGAAATCACCGAGTTCTAGGTTTTTACCTAGTGATGATTTGCCAGGCCTTTACTGCAGCTGTCTTAAGCTGCTGCTTGTTTGTGGTCTTTCTGTGTTCAGTTTTGTCTTCAGCAAGTGACTGATTTGGCCATTGAAGAATATTCCACTTCTGTGCCTTAAAAAGCTCTTTGGTTTTGCAGTATGTTTTGGGTCATTGTCCATTTGTACTATGAAGCTCCATCCCATCAGTTTTGCAGCATTTGGCTGAATCTAACCATATAGTTTAGCCCTATGCACTTTAGAATAAATCCTGCTGATTCCTTCCCTTCTCCATACAATTCTTTTTCCACCATTCTGGTACAAGCTGATCTTAGTTTCATCTGTAAAAAGAATATTACTTCAGAACTGGGCAAAGTCTAATCTGGCTTTCTCATTCTTGCACCTTGTGGTAAATACACAAAACTCTAACTAACCCCCTGGGCAGACCAATAGTAGCCAGTATGGGGTCCCTGTGTGAAAGACTGGGAGCATGGTTGGATTCAGTCTTGCAACCCATAGTGACAGCCCTGCATTGATACATAAGGGACAGTTCCCATCTGATACAGCAATTGAAAGAAGTCAATTAGAAACCTGGATACCAGTGGTTAACAATAGATGTAGCTGCCCTATATTCCAGCATCCCACACAACTTGGGCTTGCAGGCCTTGAAAGACATGAGTCATGACCACAAGATTTACTGATTACACAGTTGACTACATAACCTTCCTGGTCTCAGTCACTAAATTCCTTCTAACCTATAATTTTTTTGTCTTTGGAGGTGAGTTTTACCTACAAAGATGCAGTACAGCCATGGAAGACAAACCTATATATGGGTTGGATGGAACTAAACCGCCTCTTTGGGGGTGACTTTCCCTTCAGGGACAACATAATCCTATTCAGCCGCAACATAGACAACCTCATAATCATATGGAAAGACACTAATTCTCTCTCTGCATACACATTTGTAGAATACCTTAATGACAATGAATACAATTTAAGGTTCACGTAAAGAAATAGAAAGACTGGAACGGGAGAACCTGTTCGTGAGTAAAAATAGATCTACGATTGCTTCAAACATGGAGAACACATTGATAGTCCCCACCCAGTATAGCAGACAATACCACAAGATCTGCAACATAATACAAAAATACTTACCACTCTCACACGCAGACACACAACTGAAGAATATCACAAAAAAAGGCATTAAGTGCGTTGCTAAAAAAGCCCCCACCATAGGAGACAAATAAAAAAGCACTTTTCTACAAAACCTTCTCCCCCCATGAATTGGCTAACTGAGGTTAAAGGTTTTTACAAATGTGGTCACACATGTAAGAGTTGCTCTTACACAAGCAAAACACGAGACTTCAGATCGTCACAAACAGGCAAGGTATATATTATAAACAATAGAATTGATTGCACCACAGAATTTGTGGTATATCTGAGTGTTAATTTTGTCGACTAAAACTAGACTAAAATGAGGCTAAAACTAAAACAATTCTGATGACTAAAAAATGACTAAAACTAAAATGGCATTTTAGTCAAAAGACTATGACTAAAACTAAATCAAAATAACTTTTTAGTCAAAAGACTATGGGGCCTATTTACTATGGTGCGATATAGCGGATCATGTCCGCTGCATACGCTGTCGGCATTTATCATTGCACCAGCAGTTCTTGTCAACTGCTGGTGCAATGCCGCCCCCTGCCGATTTGCGGCCAATCGGCCACTAGCAGGGGGTGTCAATCAACCCGAACGTATTCGATCGGATTGATTTCTGTCCGCGGCCTCAGAGCAGGTGGTCAAGTTATGGACGCTCGCCGGAAACAAGGGGCCTCAAGCTCCATAAGGAGTTTGATAAATATGCCCCATGACTAAAACGGAATCAAAATTTGCTGTAAAAATTAACAGTTTATGCAAAGTGTTATAATAATCAATCAAGCCATATCTTATTACTGTTCTTTGTAAAAAAAAAAAAAAAAAGCAAGGCTATCTTGTTTATTTACTAAACTTGGTTTTATTTAATTTTAAGATAAATAAAAATATGTTATAAACCACAATAGTTACATCTGTATTGCATGTTCAAACCTTAATGCCATAAATAAATAAACCTTTACTCCAAGAGTATAGAATGTACCATTTGTGAAGTGCTATATACATTTTTATATTTATTTTAGCCAGTTATAGAACAATCATTCTATAGTGTTGTGATGTCAGCAATGCATACAACAGTCATACTAATCACGTGTGCCAAAAGTAGATTTTGCATTTCTGTGCCACATCATTTTATTTGGCTGCATCTCAGGGACCTAAAACATGGACATTTAAGTGGAAGTATTTTGTATAGCTTGTACTGGAAAGCCAGTTAAAATACTTGGATGTCCAATACAATACTGGACACCTGGCAAGAAAGAAAATAGCTATAATATCTTTTTTTACATTTTTTTTAGGCTAGCAAATGAAAGAATTTGGACATCCCCTACACTTCAAAGTTTGGGTTGTATATAGGGAATATGTTGTAAAAATAGCAAACCACACTGAATAAATTTAAATTTATACTAATTAATTTATTTTAAAAATGTATGTAATTATTAAGTATCATTTATTCAGTTTTCAGTATATGTCATGTGAGACTAATAAAAATTGTGGCCAAATATGGCTAGCTGTAAATTCTTGGATGACGTAATTTAAAAGAACATTCATCCAGCAAGAAGACGTCGAAAGAAGGGGATGCTCTGCGTCGGATGTCTTGAAGATGGAGCCGCTCCGCGCCGGATGGATGAAGATAGAAGATGCCGCCTGGATGAAGACTTGTAATTTTTTTTTTACAGGTAAAAGAGCTGATTACTTTGGGGCAATGCCCCGCAAAAGGCCCTTTTAAGGGCTATTTGTAATTTAGTGTAGGGTAGGGCTTTTTTTATTTTGGGAGGCTTTTTTATTTTGTTAGGGGGATTAGAGTAGGTGTAATTAGTTTAAAAATCTTGTATTATTTTATTATTTTCTGTAATCTAGTGTTTGTTTGTTTTTGTACTTTAGATAAAAAAATTTAATTGTATTTAATTGTATTTAGTTTAGGGAATTAATTTAATTATAGTGTAGTGTTAGGTGTAATTGTAACGTAGGTTAGGTTCTATTTTACAGGTATATTTGTATTTATTTTAACTAGGAAGTTATTAAATAGTTAATAACTATTTAATAACTATTGTACCTAGTTAAAATAAATACAAAGTTGCCTGTAAAATAAATATAAACCCTAACGCCTAGATTACGAGTTCTGCGTTAGCCTTAAAAAGCAGCGTTAAGGGGTCCTAACGCGGCTTTTTATCTAACGCTGGTATTACGAGTCAAGCAGGAAAGGGTCTACCACTCACTTTCTTTCAGCGACTCGAGGCTACCGCAAATCCCCTTACGTCAATTGCGTATTCTATCTTTTCTATGGGATTTGCCTAACGCTGGTATTACGAGTCTTGGAAGATGTGAGCGATAGACCCTCTACCGACAAGACTCCAACCGCAAAAAAAGTCAGTAGTTAAGAGTTTTATGGGCTAATGCCGGAACATAAAGCTCTTAACTACAGTGCTACAAAGTACACTAACACCCATAAACTACCTAGGAACCCCTAAACCAAGGCCCCCCCCACATCGCAAACCCTATAATATAAATTTTTAACCCCTAATCTTCCGACCGGACATCGCCGCCACCTACATTATCCCTATGAACTCCTAATCTGGTGCCCCTAACATCGCCGACACCTATATTATATTTATTAACCCCTAATCTGCCGCCCCCAACCTCGCCGCCACCTACCTACACTTATTAACCCCTAATCTGCCGGCCTGACATCGCCGCCACTATGATAAATGTATTAACCCCTAAACCGCTGCACTTCCGCCTCGCAAACACTATAATAAATTGTATTAACCCCTTATCTGCCCTCCCTAACATCGCCGCCACCTACCTTCAATTATTTACCCCTAATCTCCCGACCCCAACGTCGCCGCTACTATAATAAAGTTATGAACCCCCAAACCTAAGTCTAACCCTAACCCTAATACCTCCCTAAGTTAAATATAATTTAAATTAAACTAAATAAATTTACTATAATGAAAAAAATATTCCTATTTAAAACTAAATACTTACATATAAAATAAACCCTAATATAGCTACAATATAACTAATAGTTACATTGTAACTATTTTAGGATTTATATTTATTTTACAGGCAACTTTGTATTTATTTTAACTAGGTACAATAGCTATTAAATAGTTAATAACTATTTAATAGCTACCTAGTTAAAATAATTACAAAATTACCTGTAAAATAAATCCTAACCTAAGTTACAAATACACCTAACACTACACTATCAATAAATTAATTAAATAAATTAACTACAATTATCTAAACTAAAATACAATTAAATAAACTAAACTATATTACAAAAAAAACAAACACTATACTACAGAAAATAAAAAAAATTACAAGAAGTTTAAACTAATTACACCTAATCTAAGCCCACTAATAAAATAAAAATGCCCCCAAAATAATAAAATGACCTACCCTATCCTAAATTACAAAGTAATCAGCTCTTTAACCAGCCCTTAAAAGGGCTTTTTGCGGGGCATTGCCCCAAAGTAATCAGCTCTTTTTTCCTGTAAATTAAAATACAATACCCCCCCAACATTACAACCCACCACCCACATATCCCTACTCTAAAACCCCCCCCACCCCCCCTTAAAAAAACCTAACTCTAACCCCTGAATATATTCCTACCTTGAGTCGTCTTCACTCAGCCGAGCCGAATTCTTCATCCAAGCGGGGCAGAAGAGGTCCTCCATCTGGTTGAAGTCTTCATCCAAGCGGGGCAGAAGAGGTCTTCCATCCGATTGAAGTGTTCATCCAAGAGGCATCTTCTATCTTCATCCATCTGGAGCGGAGCAGCAGCATCCTGAAGACCTCCGACGCGGAACATCCATCCTGGCCGACGACTGAACAACGAATGACGGTTCCTTTAAATGACGTCATCCAAGATGGTGTCCCTCGAATTCCGATTGGCTGATAGGATTCTATCAGCCAATCTGAATTAAGGTAGGAAAAATCTGGCTGATTCAATCAGCCAATCGGATTGACCTCGCATTCTATTGGCTGATCGGAACAGCCAATAGAATGCAAGGTCAATCCGATTGGCTGTTAATTGTGTGGGTGGTGGGTTGTAATGTTGGGGGGGTATTGTATTTTAATTTACAGGTAAAAGAGCTGATTACTTTGGGGCAATGCCCCGCAAAAAGCCCTTTTAAGGGGTGGTAAAAGAGCTGATTACTTTGTAATTTAGGATAGGGTAGGACATTTTATTATTTTGGGGGGCTTTTTTATTTTATTAGGGGGCTTAGATTAGGTGTAATTAGTTTAAACTTCTTTTAATTTCGTTTTATTTTCTGTAATTTAGTGTTTGTTTTTGTATTATAGTTTAGTTTATTTAATTGTATTTTAGTTTAGATAATTGTAGTTAATTTATTTAATTAATTTATTGATAGTGTAGTATTAGGTATAATTGTAACTTAGGTTAGGATTTATTTTACAGGTAATTTTGTAATTATTTTAACTAGATAGCTATTAAATAGTTATTAACTATTTAATAGCTATTGTACCTAGTTAAAATAAATACAAAGTTGCCTGTAAAATAAATATAAATCCTAAAATAGCTACAATGTAACTATTAGTTATATTGTAGCTATATTAGGGTTTATTTTATAGGTAAGTATTTAGTTTTAAATAGGAATATTTTTTTTTTCATTATAGTAAATTGATTTCGTTCAATTTAAATTATATTTAACTTAGGGGGGTGTTAGGGTTAGACTTAGGTTTAGGGGTTCATAACTTTATTATAGTAGCTGCGACATTGGGGTCGGGAGATTAGGGGTTAATAATTGAAGGTAGGTGGCGGCGATGTTAGGGAGGGCAGATTAGGGGTTAATACAATTTATTATAGTGTTTGCGAGGCGGGAGTGCGGCAGATTAGGGGTTAATAAGTGTAAGGTTAGGGGTGTTTAGACTCGGGGTTCATTTTAGGGTGTTAGGTGTAGACTTAGAAAGTGTTTCCCCATAGGAAACAATGAGGCTGCGTTAGGAGCTCGACGGTGTTTTTTTACAGCCAGCTCAGCCCCATTGTATCCTATGGGGAAATCGTGCACAAGCACGTTTTTCCAGCTTACCGCCACCGTAGGCAACGCTGGTATTGAGAGTTGAAGTGGAGATAAATTTGTCTCAACTGTCCCTTTTCTGAGGCTAACGCAGCCATTCAGACAACTCGTAATACCAGCGTTGTCTTAAGGGTGCGCTGGAAACAAAAGGCTTGTTAGCACCGCGGGTCTTTACCGACAAAACACGTAATCTAGGCATAAGATAGCTATCTTAGGGTTTATTTTATAGGTAAGTATTTAGTTTTAAATAGGAATAATTTATTTAATGATAGTAATATTTATTTAGATTTATTTAAATTATATTTAAGTTAGGGGGTGTTAGGGTTAGGGTTAGACTTAGGTTTAGTGGTTAATAAAATTAATATAGTGGCGGCGACGTTGGGGGCAGCAGATTCGGGGTTAATTAATGTAGGTAGGTGGCGGCGGTGTAGGGGGGCAGATTAGGGGTTAATAAATATAATGTAGGTGGCAGCGGTGTAGGGGGCAGAGGATTAGGGGTTAATAAGTATAATGTATGTGGCGGTGGGCTCCGGGAGCAGCGGTTTAGGGGTTAATAATTGTATTTAGTGGTGGTTTAGGGGTTAAACACTTTATTTAGTTGCGGCGGGGTCCGTGAGCAGCTGTTTAGGGGTTAATACATTTATTAGAGTTGCGGTGGGCTCCGGGAGTGGCGGTATAGGGGGTAAACTGTATAGTATAGTGGCGGTGTTTAGTGACAGGGTTCCAATAAAGCTGTAAAAAATCCGAAGAGCAGCGAGATTGATGACTGTTAGCTAACAACAGTCCGCTGCTCATCGCCCCCTACTTGGTGTGTGGCTTTTTGACAGCCTTTTTGGTAACTTTGGAGAACGTATTCAGGTCTGCGGCAGCGATGTTAGGCGATCTTAGGCATGTGTATTGGAGCCTTTGAATGCAAGTAAGTTGACCGCTTGATAAATAGAATAGATGCCATAGACTAAGACTAAATGGAAATTTACTGTCAAAATTAACCTGGTACAAACTCTCGGCTAGATTACGAGTCTTGCGTTAGGCTTAAAAAGCAGCGTTGGCCCGTCCCAATGCTGCTTTTTAACGTCCGCTGGTATTACGGGTCTTGCAGGTACAGGTGTTCCACTCACTTTTTTGGACAGACTTGGAAATACCGCAAATCAACTTACATCAATTGCCTATCCTCTTTTTTCAATGGGACTTGCATAGCGCTGGTTTTACGAGTCTGCCAAAAAGTGAGCAGCAGACCCTCTCCTGTCAAGACTGGTACCGCATTTTAAAGTCAGTAGTTAAGAGTTTTACACTACAACGCCGTAGCATAAAACTCTTAACTAAAGTGCTAAAAAGTACACTAACAACCATAAACTACCTATTAACTCCTAAACCGAGGCCCTCTTCAAATCGCAAACACTAAAATAAAATGTTTAACCCCTAATCTTCAGAACCGGACATCGCCACCACTATAATAAATATATTAACCCCTAAACCACAGCACTACAGCCTCGCAAACATTAGTTAAATATTATTAACCCCTAATCTGCCGTCCCTAACATCGCCGACACCTACCTACATTTATTAACCCCTAATCTGCCGCCCCCAACGTTGCAGCCACTATACTAAAGTTATTAACCCCTAAATCTAAGAATAACCCTAACCCCCCCTAACTTAAATATAATTTAAATAAATCTAAATAAAATTCCTATAATAAACTAAATAATTCCTATTTAAAACTAAATACTTACCTATAAAATAAACCCTAAGCTAGCTACAATAGTTACATTGTAGCTAGCTTAGGGTTTATTTTTATTTTACAGGCAAGTTTGTATTTATTTTAACTAGGTACAATAGTTATTAAATAGTTATTAACTATTTAATAACTACCTAGCTAAAATAAATACAAAGTTACCTGTAAAATAAAACCTAACCTAAGTTACAATTGCACCTAACACTACACTATAATTAAATTAATTCCCTAAATTAAATACAATTAAATACAATTATATAAAATTATCTAAAGTACAAAAACAAAAAACAAACAAACACTAAATTATAGAAAATAATAAACAAATTACAAGATTTTTAAACTAATTACACCTAATCTAATCTCCCTAACAAAGTAAAAAAGCCCCCTCCAAAATAAAAAAGCCCTACCCTACACTAAATTACAAATAGCCCTTAAAAGGGCCTTTTGCGGGGCATTGCCCCAAAGTAATCAGCTCTCTTACCTGTAAAAAAATTTAAAAATCCCCCCAACTTTAAAACCTACCACCCACACAACCAACCCTACTCTAAAACCCACCCAATACCCCCTTAAAAAAACCTAACACTAACCCCTTGAAGATCACCTTACTGGGAGAAGTCTTCACCCAACTGGGCCGAAGTTCTCAACGAAGCCGGGAGAAGTCTTCATCCAAGCCGGGCGAAGTGGTCCTCCACACGGGCAGAAGTCTTCATCCAGACGGCATCTTCTATCTTCATCCATCCAGCGGGGAGCGGGTCCATCTTCAAGACATCCCACGCGGAGAATCCTCTTCAATCGACGGCTAACACAGAATGAAGGTACCTTTAAGTGACGTCATCCAAGATGGCGTCCCTTCAATTCCGATTGGCTGATAGGATTCTATCAGCCAATCGGAATTAAGGTAGAAAAAATCCTATTGGCTGATGCAATCAGCCAATAGAATGCGAGCTCAATAATATTGGCTGATTGGATCAGCCAATAGGATTGAACTTCAATATTTCTACCTTAATTCCGATTGGCTGATAGAATTCATCTTGGATGACGTCACTTAAAGGTACCTTCATTCTGTGTTAGCCGTCGATTGAAGAGGATGCTCCGCGTCGGATGTCTTGAAGATGGACCCGCTCCACGCCGGATGGATGAAGATAGAAGATGCCGTCTGGATGAAGACTTCTGCCCGTCTGGAGGACCACTTCGCCCGGCTTGGATGAAGACTTCTCCCGGTAAGGTGATCTTCAAGGGGTTAGTGTTAGTTTTTTTTAAGGGGGTATTGGGTGGGTTTTAGAGTAGGGTTGGTTGTGTGGGTGGTCGGTTTTAATGTTGGGGGGGATTTCTAATTTTTTTACAGGTAAAAAGCTGATTACTTTGGGGCAATGCCCCGCAAAAGGCCCTTTTAAGGGCTATTTGTAATTTAGTGTAGGGTAGGGCTTTTTTTATTTTGGGTTTTTTTTTATTTTGTTAGGGGGATTAGATTAGGTTTAATTAGTTTAAAAATCTTGTAATTTGTTTATTATTTTCTGTAATTTAGTGTTTTGTTTTTTTGTACTTAAGATCATTTTATTTAATTGTATTTAATTGTATTTAATTTAGGGAATTAATTTAATTATAGTGTAGTGTTAGGTGTAATTGTAACCTAGGTTAGGTTTTATTTTACAGGTAAATTTGTATTTATTTTAGCTAGGTAGTTAGTAAATAGTTAATAACGATTTAATAACTATTCTACCTAGTTAAAATAAATATAAACTTGCCTGTAAAATAAAAATAAACCCTAAGATAGATATAATGTAACTATTAGTTATATTGTAGCTAGCTTAGGGTTTATTTTATAGGTAAGTATTTAGTTTTAAATAGGAATAATTTAGTTAATTATAGTAATTTTATTTAGATTTCTTTTAATTATATTTAAGTTAGGGGGTGTTAGGTTTAGGGTTAGAGTTAGGTTTAGGGGTTAATAACTTTAATATAGTGTCGGTGACATTGGGGGTGGCAGATTAGGGGTTAATAAATGTAGTTAGGTGGCGGCGATGTAAGGGACGACAGATTAGGGGTTAATAATATTTAACTAATGTTTGCGAGGTGGGAGTGCAGTTTAGGGGTTAATATGTTTATTATAGTGGCGGCAACGTTGGGGGCAGCAGATTAGGGGTTAATAATTGTAGGTATGTGGCAGCAACATTGGGGGTGGCAGATTAGGGGTTAATAAATATAATGTAGGTGTCAGCGATGTTGGGGGCAGCAGATTAGGGGTTCATAAGTATATTGTAGGTGGCGGCGGTGCCCGGAGCGGCAGATTAGGGGTTAATAATATAATGCAGGTGTCAGCGATGTCGGAGGCGGCAGATTAGGGGTTAATAAGTGTAAGATTAGGGGTGTTTAGACTCGGGGTTCATGTTAGGGTATTAGGTGTAGACATAACTTTTATTTCCCCATAGGAATCAATGGGGCTGCGTTAAGGAGCTTTATGCTGCTTTTTTGCAGGTGTTAGACTTTTTTTCAGCCGGCTCTCCCCGTTGATTCCCATGGGGAAATCGTGCACGAGCACGTTACACCAGCTCACCGCTAACGTAAGCAGCGCTGGTATTGGAGTGCGGTAATGAGCAAAATTTTGCTCAACACTCACTTCTTGTCTGGGTTGTAAAAACCTGTAATACCAGCGCTGTCTGTAAGTGAGCGGTGAGCATAAACTGCTCATTAGCACTGCATAGCCTCAAATGCAAAACTCGTAATCTAGGTGTCTGTTTCCTGCAATATAAGGGCATCACCTCTCTCTCCCTGAAGGACAGGATAAGAGAACACTTGTTAGCACTTGATGACAAAATACCCAAGACATCAGTTGCCACTTTCAATCCCATGAAGACCATGTGAAAAATAAGAAGAGGTGACCGAAAAGCCAAACTACTTAGAAGAGAAGCATAGTGGATTTTCAGCTTGCAAACCAGACACCCCAAAGGCATCAACAAAATATATGACATAGATTTATTTATAGATTGATTTGCCTTATATTCATTGACTTGCCTTCATATTCATGTATGAAAACCCAGTATCAGTCACCTATTCCACCATATGTGTACATACAGTATATACACATATATATATATATATATATATATATATATATACACAGTGGGGCAAAAAAGTATTTAGTAAGCCACCAATTGTGCAATTTCACCCACTTAAGAAGATGAGAGAGGCCTGTAATTTGCATCATATGTATACCTCAACTATGAGAGACAAAACGTGGAAACAAATTTAGACAATCACATTGTCTGATTTGGAAATAATTTATTTGCACATTATGGTGGAAAATAAGAATTTGGTCAACTACAAACAAGCAAGATTTCTGTCTCTCACAGACCTGTATCTTCTTCTTTAAGAGGCTCCTCTGTCCTCCACTCATTACCTGTATTAATGGAACCTGTTTGAACTTGTTATCAGTATAAAAGACACCTGTCCACAACCTCAAACAGTCACACTCCAAACTCCACTATGGTGAAGACCAAAGAGTTGTCGAAGGACTCCAGAAACAAAATTGTAGACCTGCACCAGGCTGGGAAGACTGAATCTGCAATAGGCAAGCAACTTGGTGTGAAGAAATCAACTGTGGGAGCAATATTTAGAAAATGGAAGACATACAAGACCACTGATAATCTCCATCGATCTGGGGCTCTACGCAAGATCTCACCCCGTGGGGTCAAAATTATCACAAGAACGGTGAGCAAACATCCCAGAACCACACGGGGGACCTAGTGAATGACCTGCAGAGAGCTGGGACCAACGTAACAAAGGCTACCATCAGTAACACAGGGACACAGTAACAGGGACTCAGATCCTGCAGTGTCAGACGTGTCCCGCTGCTTAAGCCAGTACATGTCAGGGCCCGTCTGAAGTATGCTAGAGAGCATTTGGATGATCCAGAAGTGGATTGGGAGAATGTCATATGGTCAGATGAAACCAAAGTAGAACTGTTTGGTAGAAACACAACTAGTCGTGTTTGGAGGAAAGAGAATGCTGAGTTGCAACCAAAGAACACCATACCTACTGTGAAGCATGGGGGTGGCAACATCATGCTTTGGGGCTGTTTCTCTGCAAAGGGAACAGGACGACTGATCCGTGTACATGAAAGAATGAATGGGGCCATGTATTGTGAGATTTTGAGTGCAAACCTCCTTCCATCAGCAACGGCATTGAAGATGAAACATGGCTGGGTTTTCAGCATGACAATGATCCCAAACACACCGCCCGGGCAACGAAGGAGTGGCTTCGTAAGAAGAATTTCAAGGTCCTGGAGTGGCCTAGCCAGTCTCCAGATCTCAACCCCATAGAAAACCTTTGGAGGGAGTTGAAAGTCTGTGTTGCCCAGCGACAGCCCCAAAACATCACTGCTCTAGAGGAGATCTGCATGCAGGAATGGGCCAACATACCAGCAACAACCTTGTGAAGACTTAAAGAAAATGTTTGACCTCTGTCATAGCCAACAAAGGATATATAACAAAGTATTGAGATGAACTTTTGATATTGACCAAATACTTATTTTCCACCATAATATGCAAATAAATTCTTTCCATATCAGACAATGTGATTGTCTGGATTTGTTTCCACATTTTGTCTCTCATAGTTGAAGTATACCTATGATGAAAATTACAGGCCTCTCTCATCTTCTTAAGTGGGAGAACTTGCACAATTGGTAGCTGACTAAATACTTTTTTGCCCCACTGTATATACACACAAATTGTTCCTCAACCTACATTCCAATATAACAGAGTTCAGCAAGTAACACTGGAATTAGTAGTTCTCCAGTATCTTTAAGTAATACATATTTTCTCATTTGTAATAATTATCATGTATTATTTATTGTATTGATTCTTCCTTGATCATCATTTTATTTTTATTTTTATTAGAATCATCTTTTATTGTCAGACAATAACACATACAAATTGGTGTATACAACAGAGGTTTGCAATAAAACTTTCCATAGTTAAATTTACACCTGCTATAAACATTAGATAGATGAGGATTTTGACATTTTAAACAAATAACTTTGCGAAAGAAAAATAAAAAATTAAGTACATTAAAGAAAAGTAGAAAAAAAGTTTGTTCACCATTGCTCTTCCTAGAGAGTTTCTGACTCTGTGGCCTATTTATTATGGTGGAGCGGACATAATCCGATATTGTGGATGATGTCCGCTGCACATTGATAAATGCCAACAGCATACGCTGTCAGTATTTATCATTGCACCAGCAGTTCTGGTAAAATGTTGGTGCAATGCCGCCCCCTGCAGATTTGTGGCCAATCAGCCGCTAGCAGGGGGTGTCAATCAACCCAATCGAATTCGATCGGGTTGATTTATGTCCACCGCCTCAGAGCAGCAAGACAGGTTATGGAGCAGCGGTCGTTAGACCTTTATTTTACCGTTTTGAGTGAAATCACTAAAAGGGGTAGTGTAGCCCCATTCTGTCAACCTCTGTCGACCTTTATCTAAGCTACCTATTAGCTCTGCATTTGTGGAGATTGGGAAGAGAGGGGAACAGGCACTGGAAGTGCGTTTTCTTAGCAGTATAATTGAGTCCCATGAATCAAATATAAATTTGTGTATCTCCATTTCGGTGCACTGAGGTGGTCTGAGATCTTTAGCAACCCAACATAATGCAGCAACCTCTGGAACCTGGAATATGTGGGAGTCTATCACAACCCACGCAATACAAGGTAATCCTAACCCACCAAATTCATATGCTCTGTACATATTCTCACTACAAATCCTAGGTCTATTGAGTTAACCTGTTTTTGTAATTGTGAAATATACCATTTGGGTAGGGGAATAAGGAGTGTTTGGAACAGATACAAGATCCTGGGCAAAGTAGTCATCTTTATGCATTGAGTGCGTCCCCACCAGGTGATTGGTTTTGTCACCCAAGTGTGTAGGTCTAGTTGTATCTTACAAGAAAAAGTGAGATAGTTCTCATTGAAGAGTTGTGAGATGTTGGATGATAGTTGGATACCTAAGTATTTAAGAGATTTTTTTTTTGTAAATTTAAGGGGCATATGGTCATGATTGCTCGGAACGTGCGTTGCGGCAGAGATATATTCAAAATTTCGGCTGCTTTTTGAAAAGTAGCTGAAAGTGTTAATTTCCTTGAGGACTAATGGGATGGAGTGGAATGGGTCTGAAATTGTAAATAATACGTCATCCGCATACATTGCTATTTTAAGGTTATGTGGTCCTATGGTGATGCCCCTTATCTCCTGATTCTGCCTGATGTGTGCTGCAAAGACCTCCATAGAGAGGATAAACAGAATTGGTGACAAGGAGCATCCCTGTCTTGTACCATTCTGGATGTTGAAGGGTTTGGAAAGCATTCTGTTTGCCTTAACTTTGGCCGTAGGGTGTGCGTACAGGCTGAATATGTGTGAGATCATTTTAGGACCAAATCCCAACAATCTTAGTGATTCACCTAAAAAATTCCAATTCATTCAATTAAATGCTTTTTCGGCGTCCGTTGCCATTAGGACTGCATGGATTTTGTAGCGTTTTGCATGTGAGATCAGGGTCAATGCCCTAATGGTGTTGTCCCTTGATTTCCTGCTAGGGACAAAGCCAACCTGGTCTGTGTGTATAAGACTCTTTAATACTGTACTAATGCGATTGGCCAGAGTATTGCCCAGGATCTTGACATCCGTGTTCATGAGGGATATGGGTCTGTAACTGCAGGAGTCTGTATGGGGCTTGTTTGGTTTTGGAATTACCAATATCTGGGCTGCTAGCATTCCCTGAGGAAAAGTACAATTTTCGTCCAGTGTGTGGAACAATTTTAACAGGTGCGGTACTAATATGCTTCTAAGTGATTTGTAATACGCGATTGTAAAGCCGTCTGGGCCAGGGCTCTTTCCTGTGGATAAATCGCGTATTGCGCTACTTAAATAAGCCTGCATATGCTCCAAATGTTCAGGTGTTTCAACTGCGTCAAGATTATAAAGTTTCGCATAGTAAGCACTGAAGTGATTTGCTATGTGATTGCTATCATATATTGTCTGGTTATCTGCTGTTATGAGTTGATGTATTTGGGATTTAAATGTCTGAGCTTTTAAAAGCCTAGCTAAAAGTGGGTCTGCTCTATTACCTTCATAGGAATAGGTTTTCCTAACACTGAGGGCTCTTCTTTGCGCTTCTTTAGTTAAGATCATATTGAGTTCCTGTCTGGTTTCTAAAAGATGTTTGAATGTGGTGAGGTCTGTTGAAGTATTTTTGTGTTTAAGTTCTAGGCCTTGCAGCCGGGTAGTTAGCGCGCTAATGGTGCTGTTATATGTTTTTTTTCTATGAGCTATATGTATAATGAACTCACCTCTCATAACTGCTTTATGGGATTCCCAGATTATACCTGGGTTAGTGTCAGGGATGGCATTAATATGGAAATATTCCTTTAAATATTTTGTAGTTGCTTCTAAAGTAGATGGGTAGTGGAGCAGGGAGTCGTCCATTCTCCAAATAAATAGAGTAACTGGGTGGTTTGGCCAATGTAAATTAATGCCTGTCGAAGAATGGTCAGACCAGGGGGTTGGTTGAATATCCAAATCTTTGACTATAGAAAAGTGTTTTTTGTCAATCATGAGATAATCTATCCGTGTGTATACAGACCAGGGGTGGGAGAAAAAAGTTTAATTATGTTGCATGGATGTTGCACTCGCCATATGTCAATCATTGCCAGCTTTGTTAGGCAAGTACAGCATTGGGTGGCCTAGTTTGTGTTGATGGGTTACCTGTGGAAGTATCTAATTGGGGTCTAAGGTGATATTTAGATCTCCACCTAATATTAGGGTTCTTTTTTTATTCTCTGACACCAATTTAAGTAGTTGCTGGAAGAATTTAGGTCTGTTGCTATTGGGAGCATAGACATTCACCAAGGTAACCGGTCTGTGAAAGAGGAGTCCTGTCAGGATCAGTATTCTACCCTCATTGTCAGTCACTCTATTTTTTTAATGAACAAAAGTTTTTATTGAGTTTTACAGTGTATAATTTACATTTGACAAAGAATTCCATCTCTGCTAAATTTTAAGTCATTGAACATGGTTACACATACCTCATATACAAAAGCACAAATTAAGCATAATATATTATTATCAGTAATAACCTTTCAAAACCCTGTGGAGGAGGGGACCCAGCCAGTAAGAAGACCCATGGTGCTCTATCTATCACCCCCCCCCCTGCCCCGGGGGAGACTGGATACATCCCAAAGGGAGGGGAAGGGTAATGGGATGTGACCCACCCAGACAAGCTGGGCAGGAGCGGGAGAGGCAGGGGGGCACCCACTTCATAACTCTTTTGGTTTTAGTCAGGTGTTCTGAATCTTTGCTGTCTATTTCTATTTCTAGCTTCGGAGTACATTATCCAGGGTTCCCATATCCTCAAAAATTGCTCCTTATTGTCTAGTATGTCTGCAGAAGCACTACTCATCTGATAGTAGAAATCAATCTTATTCTTGATTAACAAAAATGATGGCACCGATGTCTTCCAGTATCTAGCTATGTTTAGTTTAGTTATCGTACAGATAAGTGCTATTAATTTATTAACTCTTGAATTCAGACCTGGTAGGGGTTCATGTAGCAGTGCCCGAGTAGGGGATAAATTAATTTGTCTTTCCAAAATTTCACTCAGAAGAGATGACGTTTGGGACCATATATTAATTACATGACAACAATGCCACCACATATGGGAGTATGTCCCTCTTTCATTGCAACCTCGTAAACAATTTGTGTTAGCCTGAATCTTATGTATTCTGGAGGGGTGAAAGTACCATCGGAATGCCACTTTTATGAAATTTTCTTTTAAATGGGCACATATCGAAAAAGAAGTGCCAGACCTAAGAGTGTCACACCACTTTTCTGCTGACCAGGTGAAATTTAATTCAGACTCCCATTTTATCATGAATGGTAATTTATTTAACTTAGGAGGTGTATTGAATTGAATATAAAGGTCGGAGATTGCTCCTCTAATCCTACTGGTGGCCAAGCACAACCTCTCTACATAAGAACTAGCAGACATCTTATCGTTACCTAAAACTTCAGCTACCCTGGCTCTCAACTGAAGGTAGTGAAACCAACTGGCAACCCCCGACCTTTTGAGTTCAGCATACTGATGGAAAGTTATAACCTTAGTCCCCTCAAGAGCATCTGCAATTCGATATAGTCCCTTGTTTGCCCATTTCTCCTGTGTATCTTGGTCATAACTAGTGGATAACGTTACCAGCGGGGTCGCTTTCGATCCCCTCTGAAGCAAGGGGTATTTGGTTGTCAAGGTGTCCCACATTATCAATGTATGTGCTATGGTGATAAAGGATCTCCAATTAGTGGGTCTATCTTTTTTTTTAGACCACAAGAGTTTATAAATAGGGTATGTCTTCATCATGTCTGATTCTATCTGTACCCATTGGATTTTATCTAAATGATTATGCCACAGGGTGGATTGTGCCATTCTAGCCGCGTAATAATAGGATGTTAAATCCGGCAGCCCCATCCCTCCTCCCACCTTATGTCTACTAAGGGTTTGTTTGTTTACTCTAGATCTTTGGTATTTCCATATAAAAGCTATTATGTCTTTTTGTATTTTCTGTAGTGTTGAGGTGGGTACATTTATAGGTAATGACCGAAAAAGATATAGAATTTTAGGCAGAACTGTCATCTTGACCGAAGTCAATCTGCCATATAGGGAGATATTAAGCTTGTTCCATCTGGATAGTAAATTTTTAATGTGCGTGAACAAAGGTATGTAGTTTAGTTTATATAGATGATCCAGATTGCTTGGAATGTTAATGCCCAGGTATTTCATACCCCTGTCAGACCAAGTAAAGTCAAAATTCAGTGTTAAAAGTTTTTTAGTGTGTTCTGGAAGATGTACACTAATAGCCTCACACTTATCATTATTAATCTTGTAACCCGAGATATTGGCAAATTTGCCAATAGTCGAGTATATTAGGGGGAGAGAGATCATAGGTTTAGTGACAGACAGAATAACATCATCTGCAAACAGGCTGATCTTATGTTCCTGGTCTTGTATTTTAATGCCTGTAATATCTACGTTTTGCCTGATGCTGGCTGCTAATGGTTCGATGCACAGTGCAAATAGTAGTGGTGATAAAGGGCAGCCCTGCCTGGTTCCATTAAGAATTGTTATAGATGAAGACTTATACCCAGCTATTTTAATAAAGGCAGAAGGGTTAGAATATATTGTAGAAATAGCCGCACAAAAATTTCCCGTAAAGCCCATATGTTTTAATACTAAGTCCAAATAGCCCCATCTTACACGGTCAAATGCCTTCTCTGCATCCAGGGAAAGAAACAGAGAAGGCACAGCCTGCTTGGATGAGTAATCTATGAGATCTATTACCTTCCGAATGTTATCTGGAGCCTCCCTGTTGCGAATAAATCCCACCTGGTCCTGATGGACAAGTTTTGGGAGAATATCATTTAGCCTGACTGCCAGGATTTTGGTAAACAATTTAATGTCTAAGTTAATTAACGAGATAGGTCTGTAATTTTTACAAAGTTGCTTGCATTTTCCAGGTTTAGGCAACACTGATATACGAGCCTCTAGAAGTTCCTTAGGGATCTCTCCCCCTTCTAGCATATGGTTAAATATTGTAACTAAGATGGGGCTAATATCTTGCATAAGTGTTTTATAAAAAATACCCGAGTATCCATCAGGACCAGGTGCCTTTCCAATCTTTAGACTACGGATTGCTTGTTTCACTTCTTGAGTAGTTATTCGCGCGTTCAACTTATCTAAGTCTCCCTCCTCAATTTTAGGTAGTTTACAGGCCTGCAAAAAATTATTGGTATCTAAGGCTAAATCAAGTGGGTTACCTTGTGTCGGTATAGTGTATAGTTTTTGATAATATTGGGCAAAAGTATTCGCAATGATCTGCGGGTGATTAGAAACCTGTCCATTCGATGTTTGAATTTGTGGGACAGAAGTTATCCTAGATATTTCTTTTAATTTAAAAGCCAACATCTTGTCTGGTTTATTAGCTTGTATAAAATATTGAGCATCCACAAGTTTCAAGGATCTGGTTGCCTCGCTTGTCAGCAACTTATCTAGTGAATATTTTCTGTCTTTCAACAATCTGAGTGTCCTGTCATCATGTGTTAAATGATGTTGGGATTGCAGATTCTGTATATCTTGTTTTAAGTGCTCAATCTGTGCTACATAACCCCTATTCTGCTTATTGGATTCTTTTATCAAGATGCCTCTCGCAAAGGCCTTTAGTCCCCCCCATATATGCATAGGATTAGTCACTGAGTCATGGTTTGTCTCTAAAAAGTGTGCTATTTCTGTCTGAAAACTTTGTGTGAAAACTTTGTCTCTAAATAAAGTTGGATTTATTGTCCAGATTCTGCCCCTGTAAGGGTCAATCAAGCCAGATATTCTTGTCAACACTATATTATGGTCTGACCATGTTGCAGGCAAAATATCCGAAGCCATTATCAAAGGAGTCATGATCTGGCTAAGTAGAATATAATCAATTCTAGAATACACATTGTGTACACTAGAGTAAAATGAGTAATCTCTGGTTTTCGGGTTGATGTATCTCCAGCTGTCCACCAAATTATGATCTAATAGAAAGTCATACATGAGTTTTTTAGAGTTTTGGGAAGAAGGTTTGTGTGGGATCGATGATTTATCTAATTCTGAATTAAGTACCAAATTAAAATCTCCCCCTATGATTAGCCTTGATTTCTTCCAAGTAGTAAGCAATTTACCTATCTTAGACATAAAAAGGGCTTGAGACTCATTTGGAGCATATATGTTGCCAAGAATTACATGTGAGTCATGTATTCTGCCCTTAACAATAATAAATCTGCCTGACTTATCTATTATTACCTCATCCTCTTTGAAATTTAGGTCTGAGTGGATTAAGATGGACACTCCGCATTTTTTAGATTGGCATGTGGCATGGAATTGGGTGGGGAAACCTCTATCCCAATACTTCGGGGTTTTCACTTTTGTAAAATGGGTTTCCTGTAATAAGATTATGTGGGCCTTCAGGGATTTATATGTGTCTAGAGCCTTACGTCTCTTAACATTTGAGTGTAACCCTCTAACATTGTGAGAGACTATATTTATAGACATTTCTTAGTCATGTGAAAGATGTTCTTATTACACATGTTGAAAGACTCACCAACTGCAGTACGGCTGGGTCTCCCTCCCCCGGCAAATACAGATCTATCAGCCACTTTTTGCAATGTACGTGAAGGCATAGGTTTACCTGCTTGTAGTGCACAAGTAGTCGAGGTGGAAAAACATTTGTCAATTAGTTCAAACAACAAGAAAACAAACAACAAAGAACCAGTATTGGTCATAACTAGCAATAGGAATCCTGTAAAGTTAAAGATAAAGAACAAAACATCATGAAAAATAATAAAGAACATGAAAAACAATATGAACTTCGGACATATAATATCAGCACATTAGATACATGTCTCAGAAATGTCCAACATTTGAATCATTGGAATGACCCAAATGCATGAGTGAATGAATGAATGAAAGGTGGATCTCTTTCTGACTAATCCTTACTAACTATTTAAACAATGACACACAGGAGTTCTGAGTCAGATCTCATCAATTGTGACAAGATTCTTGAGTTAACCCCCATAAAAAAAATTCAATGAGGTCTCTGACTCCCCCGTTTGGGGACATGAAAGAATACTTATAAGTTGTCTCTTTGACTCAGGTTGGGCTTTCCGAATCATGATTTCTCCTTGGAGTTTTCCCATTTTTGAGAACTGGTGTCCAGGTACGTGTCAGAGCTTTTCGCTGAGGTTTGGGCGATTGTGCTGGAGGGGGCGTTCCTCTACCGATGTGAAGTTTGTTCAAAATCGACTGTCCTTCCTCAACTGTGGCACAGGAAAAAGATGTTTTGTCTACTGTGAAGGACAATCGAAAAGGAAATCCCCATCTATATTTGATTTGGGCATTGGCTAGGGCTGCTACTATTGGTTTGAATTCTCTCCTTTTCCTCAAAGTAATAGGCGATAAATCAGCAAAAATTTGTATTTTGTGGCCTTCATAGGTGATTTCTTGAACTCCTCGGACAACTTGCATGATTCTATCTTTGATGTGATAATAATGGAGTTTTGTTATAACATCTCTGTGAGCTCCCGGAGTTGGAGGCTTGGTTAGAGCCCGATGTACTCTGTCCATAAGGAGAAATGATGTCTCCTCATCCGGCAATAACTGTTGGAAGATCTGAGTTACAGTATCAGAGAGATTGTTATATTTTTCTGGTAAATTGCGTATGCGGATGTTGGATCTGCGCGATCTGTTTTCCAGATCCTCCAGATGATCTTCCAATTTCTGTATTTGAGCTTGTTGGGAGCTTACTGTGGCCTGTAGTTCCGGGATTTCTTCTACTATTTCATCAACTTTATCTTCTATAGCCGAAGTTCTTTCACCTATGTCTGCGATATCTTGCTTTAGTTCTGATAAGGCTGATCTCATTTCCTCATGAAACATTTGTTTTATTTGCTTTAAAAGGGCCTCGTTTGAGGTATTTGACTTGGGCGGAGACGGAGAGGAATCCGCTATATCTTCAACTGGTTCCATCTGTTGAGAGGAATCTAACATAGCTAGTTTCTTTTTCTGTTGTGATTTTGATAAACACTCTTTGACTGACTGCGTACGGCTTTTCATATTGAGGGCACTGTTAGGAATGATGTATTAATAGAGAGAAGAGAGAAACAAACAGAAAAACTGAAATTTATTCTGTATAGAACCTGCTTAGTGGTTTTGTAGCTTCTGTTGCATAGAACAATACCACTTTGTTGCCAATATAGCAGCCTCACAGCCCGAAATCTTTTTTAGATATCCACCTATATTATTATCTACTCAGTCATGTCCGAAAGGTTCATCCATTAACCATTTAGTCCCACATCATGTCTTCCTCTGCAAAAACTTGCAATAGTGGGCGAATTATCTGGACTGATGGAGAGGGTCTGAATAGGGTATTGTGTGTCAGGGCCGGCTAAATATACCTCTCCTGTATTCCTTGTTGCCCAAAGGCCTTTAGGCTAGAGGATGAGAGATCAGCGAGTGGAAAAAGCCCCTGTAAGTACTGTATTACCCTATCTGTGGACCATCTGTTAGATGATCGTCATGTAGGATGGTAATTATGCTTCACTTTAGTCCAAAATATGAGCAGTTGCAAAAATAAAGCACTCAACTCCCCAGGGAAGCTGTCCTCACAGGACCATCACGGAGAGGGAATCTTGGATATGACCCACCAGTACTGGGACTGGCAGGAAAGGGGTGGGGAGAGAGTGCTAGTGTCTGCTGTAGATATTTCTCCAAAACTGTCAATCAGTAGTAGCCAAACAAAGCAGTTTCTGACCGCCTCAACTCTCCAGGACTGATTAATTCAGTGTCTCTCCTTATAGTCTCTAGATATGTCTGCCTGATAAAGTTGGGGAGCAAAGTTGCAAATACTCTTTAAATGAAAGCCTGAGTGGGGGATGGTAGCTGTGATATTATTGTGCTGCAGCATGGAAATGCACCTAGTTCAAAAGTCTTTCTCCACACTTGTAATTAGGATGCTGTGCTGTTATTAATGGCTCTAGCTGCACTAAACCTCTCTGGCCCCCTCAATATATAATGTGCCAACCCCACCTTTTCCACTCCATAAAAAATGCAAAAGGAGAGAAAAGTGGTAATGAAGAAAAAAAAAGAAAAAAAAAAAAAAAAAGAAGAGAAAAAGTGTCTTTAAAATGGCTAAATCACAATGGGCTTTTTCTCTTTTTCAATTGAGCAGATCTTCCTGTAATGGAAGGCCCACCTTGGGACACCTCTCCAGTTATTAAAGAGTTATGATGCAGGGTCTTGAATGTCTCTCCCCCACCCAGCTTCGGCCGAAAATGTGGATAGGCCCAGGGCCCTTTCTCTGCTTTATAAAGTGCCCCTTTCTCTTAGCTATGATGTCAATTAGCCCCACTAGTGCTTGACCACATCTGTTACACTGACCTTAGGTAGTTTGGTGATCTTTAAAGAACTTTTTGTGAGGCCTTTCGATCCGGTGCAGGCCGAAGCCGGGGGGTTTCCTGGTTTTGTTCTGGTTCTCAAAACCGGATTGAGTTCAGTTTTTCCCAATCTTAAAAAAGGCTCCTTGTATTGATAATCCTCTGCTTGGGGATGTTGCTCCTTATCCTTTTAAGGCTTTATTATGTCTCAAAAAGCACTTTTTATCAGTTTAATGGAGTATATAACACAGGGCTCTCCACAAGTGCTGCTGCTTCATTAGCTGGCTAGCTCCTCCCCCGTCAGTCACTCTATTTTGCAGTTGAAAATGAATTTGTTGTGTATAAGGATGCCCGCTCCATTTTTTTTAGCTGTATGCAAATTAAAGAAACCTACTGTATGAACCCTGGAAGATAATTTTGGTTCTGCTGCCATTAAAAAATGGGTTTCTTGTAGAAAAATAATTGAGTCTCTATGTTTGCGAAACTTCAAAGTGCTATAGAGCGCTTTGTAGGTAAGTTAAGTCCCATTGTGTTTAGAGAAACTATTGTAATTGTCGGTCCAGTCATGATTGTGTGAGTAAGGGGGTGGGTTGCACTCTTACCCGTTGCAGATGGTTAAACAGTTGATCTAGAAGCTCTTTTGAGGGAGCCAAGGTAGAGGAGGAAGTATAGAGAAGGAAATAGATGGTTGGATGAAACATTAGACTGTTCTCTGGCATACTACGGTAGACGATCAAAAAACAGAGTTAACAAAAATACAAACAATCAGGTAGAACAAATTTAAAACAATATTTTCATCAATTACAATAATATCTTTGCAATCCTAGAGATAACAATGAAAATAACAACAAAAACTATGATATGGGGGTTATGAGAGATTTACATGCCCGGCTCCTCCTAATGGGCGGTCCACCCCGGGGATGGATGGTAGTAGGTGGCACTATGTCAACACTTGACTATGTTAAAAGTTATAAAATAGTAAATGTTCAATAGAGTATTGGCATTTGCTCTGGTCACACACCACTGCGGGTGTCTGTCCATTTTCAAAGAACCCTATATACATACAAATTTGGAAGATCAGGTGGGATCAGCTTCTGTTCCCCTATGAGTCGGCCATTAGTCAATGTGTTCTTTCTTCTTTTTGATACTGTTGCCCATTCTGGACGTTGGGGTCTAGGCGGGGTTCCCTTGGACTCTATCATCTTTGGTGTTATCTTTCAGCGAAGGGAGGGATGGCTGGGGGATCCCTAGCTGTTTACAAAAATTATCTAGATCCTCAGGGTCTCTGTAGGTGTATATTTTATCTTCTTTTATGATCTTGATAGTGAATGGGAAATCCTATCTGTAAGGGATCCCCAATTCTGAGCGATCAAGGGTTAAGTATCTTGTCTCTCCGCATTTTGCCAACGTTATGGGGCTGAGGTCTGTGTAGATCTGGAGGGAGTCCTCCCCAAATACTATGGGGTATTTCTTTCTGGTGACTTGTAAGATCCTCTCTTTGTCTGTGAACTTGTGGCAACATAGGATAATGTCTCTAGGGGGTGCAGAAGATGGTGGTTTCGCTCTTAAAGCTCTATGTGCTCTGTCAAGTATAATGTTCTTGTCTGTACTTAGTTCCAGTAAATATTTGAACAGATTTTGTAGATAAGATGGTATCTGTGCTGGTTGAATCTTTACAGGCAGCCCCCTGTTTCGTAGATTTTGGCAGCGACCTCATTTGTCCAGGTCCTTACCTGAGATTGTAGTTGGAGTATGGTGGTATTCTGTTGTTTTACAGTTAAAGCCATAAGATCTGAGGCTTGTGATAATTCTTCAACTTGCTCTTGCAAGTGAAGTACTCTCCCAGAGTATTGGCATCTCGTTTGACCTCTGCTAATCCATTTTTTTTTTTTTTTAAACTTTATTTATATTCCAGATCTCTTCCCACATGGGAGTTTCAGTTAACAGAAATTACATTTTTAAATTTGTTTGATACATTTGTGAAAGGTAACAACATTCTCCCCATCCAAAAGGATAGGGAAGGTCCCTTCAAGTGAGGTAATTCCACAGCAGGAAGTAAATCCGGTTCCATTTTTCTATTTTTTGAAACATAACAAAACATAATAACATAAAACAATAACCATAACATACATACCTCATACATCACAGCGGGGCATCTCCACTCATGGGGGGGGGGGGGGGAAGGGAAGGGGGAGCTTTAGTGGGACCCTGGCACCCTATCTCATTCAATGGGAGATGTGTCTATTCAAAGTGTATGAGATCGAGGGGAGGATAGTTAGAAAGGCGAGGGGCACCATCTGCCATTCAAATTTTCCTCTAGCATAAACGATGAATTCCGAAAAGGGTATAGTAACCTTTTTCTGATGCGCAGGGGAACATACATCAAATATGGTTCCCATTTATGTATGAAAGCTTTTATTCTTTTGTCGAGATCTCCCTGCACATCCGCTTGCTCCACAAGAGCTTGACTGTGTATTGCTTGTATCAATTTTGTAAAAGGAGGGGATTTACTATCGGCCGGACTAATCTCCTAGTAAGTAAAATTATCGAGTGTAAAAATTTCTGGGACTGTGGTGCAACTTCCAGGTCATGAAGAAAGATAATATTAGAAGGGGTTAGCGTTATTTCTTGTTGCAATACTTTCTGGAGCCAGTATTTAACCCTCCCCCACAATCCCTTTAGTCTAGGGCAGTCCCATAGCATGTGAATAAGGTCTGGGGACGGGAAAGAGCATTTATTACATTTGTCAACTGCTTGTGGGACCCATCTTAGTCTTAGACTTGGAAGGACATATGCCTGGTGGATTAATTTGGTATGTGCTTCCCTTGAGTATGCTGAAAGAGTGGCCATTCTAACTTTCTGAAAGCTGGCTATTATTTCCTGAGGAGTAATCACAATGTCTCTCATCCCTTGCCACCGATTATGTATTGTTTGTAGGACAGGCTGCTCCAATTGCTGTGTAATTTCAGAGTAGATGCGAGTTATAGAGTGAGATCCCTGCTTTGCTATGCGAAATAACCTGTCTATGCTGTTACTTGCAGTCGTAAGCTGCTTTTCTGTTATAAGAGCCCTAACATAGGCCTAGATTTGGAGTTCGGCGGTAAAAGGGCTGTTAACGCTCCGCGGGCTTTTTTCTGGCCGCACCATAAAATTAACTCTGGTATCGAGAGTTCAAACAAATGCTGCGTTAGGCTCCAAAAAAGGAGCGTAGAGCATTTTTACCGCAAATGCAACTCTCGATACCAGAGTTGCTTACGGACGCGGCCGGCCTCAAAAACGTGCTCGTGCACGATTCCCCCATAGGAAACAATGGGGCTGTTTGAGCTGAAAAAAAACCTAACACCTGCAAAAAAGCAGCGTTCAGCTCCTAACGCAGCCCCATTGTTTCCTATGGGGGAACACTTCCTACGTCT
Source organism: Bombina bombina (assembly GCF_027579735.1). Classification (NCBI taxonomy): domain Eukaryota; kingdom Metazoa; phylum Chordata; class Amphibia; order Anura; family Bombinatoridae; genus Bombina; species Bombina bombina. The sequence goes on along the minus strand of NC_069499.1, from coordinate 607,620,840 downwards.
GCACCTAACACTCTAACATGTACCCCGAGTCTAAACACCCCTAACCTTACACTTATTAACCCCTAATCTGCCGCCCCCGCTATCGCTGACCCCTGCATATTTTTTTAAACCCCTAATCTGCCGCTCCGTAAACCGCCGCAACCTACGTTATCCCTATGTACCCCTAATCTGCTGCCCCTAACATCGCCGACCCCTATATTATATTTATTAACCCCTAATCTGCCCCCCTCAACGTCGCCGACACCTGCCTACACTTATTAACCCCTAATCTGCCGAGCGGACCTGAGCGCTACTATAATAAAGTTATTAACCCCTAATCCGCCTCACTAACCCTATCATAAATAGTATTAACCCCTAATCTGCCCTCCCTAACATCGCCGACACCTACCTTCAATTATTAACCCCTAATCTTCCGATCGGAGCTCACCGCTATTCTAATAAATGGATTAACCCCTAAAGCTAAGTCTAACCCTAACACTAACACCCCCCTAAGTTAAATATAATTTTTATCTAATGAAATAAATTAACTCTTATTAAATAAATGATTCCTATTTAAAGCTAAATACTTACCTGTAAAATAAACCCTAATATAGCTACAATATAAATTATAATTATATTATAGCTATTTTAGGATTAATATTTATTTTACAGGCAACTTTGTAATTATTTTAACCAGGTACAATAGCTATTAAATAGTTAAGAACTATTTAATAGCTACCTAGTTAAAATAATAACAAATTTACCTGTAAAATAAATCCTAACCTAAGATATAATTAAACCTAACACTACCCTATCAATAAAATAATTAAATAAACTACCTACAATTACCTACAATTAACCTAACACTACACTATCAATAAATTAATTAAACACAATTCCTACAAATAAATACAATTAAATAAACTAGCTAAAGTACAAAAAATAAAAAAGAACTAAGTTACAGAAAATAAAAAAATATTTACAAACATAAGAAAAATATTACAACAATTTTAAACTAATTACACCTACTCTAAGCCCCCTAATAAAATAACAAAGCCCCCCAAAATAAAAAATTCCCTACCCTATTCTAAATTAAAAAAGTTACAAGCTCTTTTACCTTACCAGCCCTGAACAGGGCCCTTTGCGGGGCATGCCCCAAGAAGTTCAGCTCTTTTGCCTGTAAAAAAAAACATACAATACCCCCCCCCCAACATTACAACCCACCACCCACATACCCCTAATCTAACCCAAACCCCCCTTAAATAAACCTAACACTAATCCCCTGAAGATCTTCCTACCTTGTCTTCACCATCCAGGTATCACCGATCCGTCCTGGCTCCAAGATCTTCATCCAACCCAAGCGGGGGTTGGCGATCCATAATCCGGTGCTGAAGAGGTCCAGAAGAGGCTCCAAAGTCTTCCTCCTATCCGGCAAGAAGAGGACATCCGGACCGGCAAACATCTTCTCCAAGCGGCATCTTCGATCTTCTTCCCTCCGGAGCGAAGCGGCAGGATCCTGAAGACCTCCAGCGCGGAACATCCATCCGGACCGACGACTGAACGACGAATGACTGTTCCTTTAAGGGACGTCATCCAAGATGGCGTCCCTCGAATTCCGATTGGCTGATAGGATTCTATCAGCCAATCGGAATTAAGGTAGGAATTTTCTGATTGGCTGATGGAATCAGCCAATCAGAATCTAGTTCAATCCGATTGGCCGATCCAATCAGCCAATCAGATTGAGCTCGCATTCTATTGGCTGATCGGAACAGCCAATAGAATGCGAGCTCAATCTGATTGGCTGATTGGATCGGCCAATCGGATTGAACTAGATTCTGATTGGCTGATTCCATCAGCCAATCAGAAAATTCCTACCTTAATTCCGATTGGCTGATAGAATCCTATCAGCCAATCGGAATTCGAGGGACGCCATCTTGGATGACGTCCCTTAAAGGAACAGTCATTCGTCGTTCAGTCGTCGGTCCGGATGGATGTTCCGCGCTGGAGGTCTTCAGGATCCTGCCGCTTCGCTCCGGATGGAAGAAGATCGAAGATGCCGCTTGGAGAAGATGTTTGCCGGTCCGGATGTCCTCTTCTTGCCGGATAGGAGGAAGACTTTGGAGCCTCTTCTGGACCTCTTCAGCACCGGATTATGGATCGCCAACCCCCGCTTGGGTTGGATGAAGATCTTGGAGCCAGGACGGATCGGTGATACCTGGATGGTGAAGACAAGGTAGGAAGATCTTCAGGGGATTAGTGTTAGGTTTATTTAAGGGGGGTTTGGGTTAGATTAGGGGTATGTGGGTGGTGGGTTGTAATGTTGGGGGGGGGGGGGTATTGTATTTATTCTTTTACAGGCAAAAGAGCTGAACTTCTTGGGGCATGCCCCGCAAAGGGCCCTGTTCAGGGCTGGTAAGGTAAAAGAGCTTGTAACTTTTTTAATTTAGAATAGGGTAGGGAATTTTTTATTTTGGGGGGCTTTGTTATTTTATTAGGGGGCTTAGAGTAGGTGTAATTAGTTTAAAATTGTTGTAATATTTTTCTTATGTTTGTAAATATTTTTTTATTTTCTGTAACTTAGTTATTTTTTATTTTTTGTACTTTAGCTAGTTTATTTAATTGTATTTATTTGTAGGAATTGTGTTTAATTAATTTATTGATAGTGTAGTGTTAGGTTAATTGTAGGTAATTGTAGGTAGTTTATTTAATTATTTTATTGATAGGGTAGTGTTAGGTTTAATTATATCTTAGGTTAGGATTTATTTTACAGGTAAATTTGTTATTATTTTAACTAGGTAACTATTAAATAGTTCTTAACTATTTAATAGCTATTGTACCTGGTTAAAATAATTACAAAGTTGCCTGTAAAATAAATATTAATCCTAAAATAGCTATAATATAATTATAATTTATATTGTAGCTATATTAGGGTTTATTTTACAGGTAAGTATTTAGCTTTAAATAGGAATCATTTATTTAATAAGAGTTAATTTATTTCGTTAGATAAAAATTATATTTAACTTAGGGGGGTGTTAGTGTTAGGGTTAGACTTAGCTTTAGGGGTTAATCCATTTATTAGAATAGCGGTGAGCTCCGATCGGAAGATTAGGGGTTAATAATTGAAGGTAGGTGTCGGCGATGTTAGGGAGGGCAGATTAGGGGTTAATACTATTTATGATAGGGTTAGTGAGGCGGATTAGGGGTTAATAACTTTATTATAGTAGCGCTCAGGTCCGCTCGGCAGATTAGGGGTTAATAAGTGTAGGCAGGTGTCGGCGACGTTGTGGGGGGCAGATTAGGGGTTAATAAATATAATATAGGGGTCGGCGGTGTTAGGGGTAGCAGATTAGGGGTACATAGGGATAACGTAGGTGGCGGCGCTTTGAGGTCGGAAGATTAGGGGTTAATTATTTTAAGTAGCTGGCGGCGATGTTGTGGGGGGCAGGTTAGGGGTTAATAAATATAATATAGGGGTCGGCGGTGTTAGGGGTAGCAGATTAGGGGTACATAAGTATAACGTAGGTGGCGGTCGGCAGATTAGGGGTTAAAAATTTGAATCGAGTGGCGGCGATGTGGGGGGAGCTCGGTTTAGGGGTACATAGGTAGTTTATGGGTGTTAGTGTACTTTAGGGTACAGTAGTTAAGAGCTTTATAAACCGGCGTTAGCCAGAAAGCTCTTAACTCCTGCTATTTTCAGGCGGCTGGAATATTGTCGTTAGAGCTCTAACGCTCACTTCAGAAACGACTCTAAATACCGGCGTTAGAAAGATCCCATTGAAAAGATAGGCTACGCAAATGGCGTAGGGGGATCTGCGGTATGGAAAAGTCGCGGCTGAAAAGTGAGCGTTAGACCCTTTAATCACTGACTCCAAATACCGGCGGTAGCCTAAAACCAGCGTTAGGAGCCTCTAACGCTGGTTTTGACGGCTACCGCCGAACTCCAAATCTAGGCCATAATGTCTACACTGAAAATAGGCAAACCTTGTATCAGGAGGAATAGCGTAATTTTCCCTCAAAGTCTGGAAGGGGGTGAGTTCAAGCGTAAGAGGGTCAATTAACTGTGCGACAGATGTCAAGCCCACTGCCCCCCATCTCTGAAAGGCTCGGGTGGTGTAGCCGGGTATAAATTTAGGGTTCCCTTGTATTGGCAAATATTTGGTCACAGTATGGTCTATTTTACAAAAGAGACACAGTTTGTGCCAGGCCCTGATCGGATCTCTAAATAGTATATTGTGTGAAATATGGTGAGGTAAGGCCTGAAGTGTGGAGTGCGGAAGGTAAGCTAGGTTCATCGGCGCTGCGCTATCCATCTCTACCGCAGGGCTAAAGTAGTCAGATCTAGTTAGCCACCCCAAAACCAACTTGGCTAATGTCGCCCAGTTATACCATTGGATGTTTGGAAACATGAAACCCCCTGCTCCCAATGGCATAGACAGTTTAGGTATGCTGATTATATGTTTCTTTCGATTCCATACAAATGATGCAAAAGGGGAGGAGATGGCTTGTATGTCTTTGTTGTGTCTTTGTTATGGAGCAAAAGGGGGAGCATTTGCAAGGGGTATAGTATTTTTGGTAGGATTATCATTTTCAATAGGTGAATTCTACCATGAAGGGAGAGAGGGAGACCCCTCCATCCCCGTAAGATACTCTGCACATTAAGTATGACCTTTGGGATGTTAAGACGGTATATACGCGTCGGGTCGACATCGAGATGAATACCTAAATATTTGACTGTGCCTGTTGTGATTTTAAGATTTGTATTCTGAAGGGTTGCACCTTCCTCGTTTTTTAGCCAGGTCACCTCAGATTTGTTTTCATTTATTTTATACCCTGTGAAGGTACCAAAGTTTACCATAATGTCTAATAGTCTAGGGACATTTAGAGCCGGGTTGCTAATGTATAACAAGAGGTCATCTGCGAACAAGGAAATATGTAGGCGTCGCCCATGAACCTGAAGGCCCGCACAGTGCTGGCGTATATTACACACCAGCAGTTCTATGGCCAGATCAAACAGAAGTGGGGACAACGGGCAGCCTTGCCTAGTACCCCTTTCTAAGTTAAATGAGGAGGACAGACCGCCGTTTATGATAAGTGATTCCGAGGGCATTCAATATAGTTGCTGGATAACATCCAGGAACTGACCCGTTATGCCAAACCTAGCCAGGGAGGTATAGAGATGGTCCCACTCCACCCTGTCGAATGCTTTCTCTGCATCGACAGAGAGCAAACATGCATCTACTAGTGGTGATTTGGAGGGGTTAGCATGAGCTTGATGGTACTGTGCTATAGCTGCAAGTGTTTTGCGTAAGTTGACCACTGAAGAGCGGTGTTTGACAAACCCCGTCTGGTCCGAATGGACCAGCGAAGGGAGTACATCTGCCAACCGGTTTGCTAAAATTTTGGTGAACAATTTATAGTCCCCATTTAAGAGGGAAATCGGCCTATATGACTCCGGCAGGGTAGGGTCCCTATCTGGCTTTGGAAGAACACATATGGTGGCGTCCGTAAATCTGGGGTCTGGGATTGAATTCCCCTCCAAGTATTCTGAGAATAACTTTGCCAAAACAGGTGCTATATTTGTTTGTAAGATTTTATAGTATTCTGCGGGAAGACCATCAGGCCCTGACGCCTTTCCTAATTTGGCGTTTTTTATGGCATTCGTGACCTCTTGTATTTGTATTGGGGCATTAAGGGTAGATAATTGGTCCTGCTGTAGAGCAGGGATGTCAACTTCCTTCCAGAACTGATTCTTATGGTGCTCTGAAATGTCTTGTTTAGAGTATAATTTAGTGTAGTATGTTACAAATTCTCGCATAATTGAGGGGGTATCTGTGCATAGGCCGTTTGCGGTAGCTATTGCTGGGATGTTAGCTCGGGGGGTGACAACTTTGACCATATTTGCCATAGTTTTCCCAGCTTTGTTTCCGAATCTGTAGAATTTACCTTGACGGTGAATAGTGTGGATGTTATCCACCATTTGAATATGGGTGTCTTTTTTAATGCATAATAGCGCTGTCTAGTCTGATCAGTAGGGTGGTGTAGGTAGGCATTATATGCCTCCGATAGCTCTCCCAGTAATTGATTTGTCACTTTTTTAGCCTGAGTTTTGTGGTGTGATGCATAAGCTGTGACCCTCCCTCTCAACACCGCCTTTGAAGCATGCCAAAAAAGATCTACATTACTGTGATGTTGTGTGTTATCTATGTTATATTCTATCCAGTAAGAGATCAACTGCTGGCGAAAATCTACATTGTTATAGAAGTGTGTGGGGAATCTCCATGTTCTTTGTAAGCCTTCTGGGGGGGGGAAATCAAACAGAAGTGAGATGGGGGCATGGTCCGAGATGGTAATGGGATGTATTTTACTCAGTGAGATGGTAGGAGTGAGGTCTGGAGTCGTGAGAAAGTAATCAATCCTAGACAGTGTGTGGTGTGATTTGGACATACACGTGTAATCTCTGAGGTCTGGGTTACGTAATCTCCATAAGTCAACTAGCCCCAACCCCTCTCTAAACCCCAAGGTTATATTAGTCTCACTTTTCTGTCTCTGGGAGCTAGTTCCTGCAGCTAGGGAAGGTGCAGTCTCCGCAAATCTGTCAAGTGGGGAGAGTTGTGTCATGTTAAAGTCCCCTCCGATAATTATTGGAAATTCGCTTCGCCTAGTTAAGTTCGTTTGCATCTGTTGCCAGAATTGAGGGGAGAGGTTATTTGGGCCATAGATGTTGCACAATAGGTAAGTTCTGGAGGCTATGTGCAGGTTTGTTATAATGTATCGGCCTTTCGCATCTATAGAGGTATTGGTGAACCTAACATCTAGTCCCTTTCTGACTAGAATCGCAACTCCCTTCTTTCTACCTGTGGTTGGTGTGTTTATGACCTGTCCAACCCACCTTATTTTAAGTTTATTGTGTTCCTCTTCTGTTAAATGGGTCTCTTGAAGGAGCGCAATGTCTGCCTGGATTGTATTTAAGTGATGTAAAATTTTGCTTCGCTTAGCGGGGGATGTAATTCCCCCAACATTCCAGGAAACTATGCTACAGCACTGCGCCATAGTATAAGTAAGTTTTGGGGAGGATTTTGCCCAGGACCAATGTTCCCTGGGGTCTCACTATTAAAGGATATCTCCCCAGGAGCAGGAAGGCCACTATAGTAGAACAGGTAAGTGTCAGAGTGTGGTGCAGGGTCCATGCAATAACACTAGGTGCCAGGGGACCGTACTCATAGATAAGTGGGGAAGGAGAAGATCGGTCAACCCGGCCACAAGAATTCTGATGTCTTGAGAGTTCCTGTTGTGTAGGCCCCCCAGAGTGGAGACGCACCCATCTTTGGAAATAGAGACAAGAGTATATTAATACAATAAATATCATTAGCTTTGAGGGCCAAACACAATTACATAACAGGCAAATGTCTACAACAGTCATATATATCATTTGCATGTGGGATTGAGAGCATAATCTCAGCTTTTTTTCCTTTATATTCAAGTATAGTTGCAAGCATTTCACAAGAGTCAGTATGTGAGATCGCAGGTGTTGCCACATAGAGGTAACAAACTGTAGGGGGGTCATCTCACCCCTTCCCATGACAAAGGCATAATTCGTAAAGCCGCACAATCTCACAATGGCTGTTGAGAAATGTAAGGGTTCTAATCTTCTAGAGGTTAATTTGACACACATTTCACTAGTATATGCCAGCTCGCTAGGTTTAATCTTTTCATGTCTGGATTGGCCATTCACACAACATTCAGCTGCCCCTGAAGTATAATATGAAGTGTGTTCTTGAGTTTTAGTAAATATAAGCAAAAAGGGTCTAGTATATAGCCTTGACAGGGTTCTATTCCACAGGGAAACCCATTCACACTCGACATACCCTCCAAGCAGCTTTAAACCTAGAGTGATAGTGATATTGATAAACTTTTTTCGTATGCCATGAGAGAGTATTTTCCTGTTTGGCCTGGTCTTAGGTGAACAACAATGAGGAGCTGATTCATTCACAAAATTATGTCTATAGATCATCAGAATTAAATATAATAACAAGTAAAGAACAATATTGATCGCTCTCATACATTCAAACCTACATAACAAATAACTAATTGAAAACAGATAAACAATTGAAAACAGAGTCACCATGTGTCCATTATCTATGGCTCTTTCTATCCAACTGAACAAACCTGAGGGAGATATGAATCTCCATAATGCAGAGACCAAATGCACTATTAAACATTGCATGAACTTTAGAGATAGTCCAATGTCCCTGAGGTTCCTTTCAGCGTCTCTTCTCACCGCAGAAGGTGACAAGTACATCCACTTTTCCATGTGGACATAGTAAAGTTAGAAAAAATATGAAAAGGCTTACAAAGCATTCAGCGGATAGCATCTTGCCCCTCCTTGTCTAGGAAGTCCTGTAGATCCTTGGGGGTACTGAAAAACTTTGGGCCTGCGGGTGTTTGCAGTCTCAGTTTAGCCGGATATAGTAAAGAAGCCTGCCTCCCTTCTTTATGCAGGCGGGAGCATAGTGGGGCAAATTCTTTTCTGAGCTTAGTCACCTCCGCTGAGAAGTCTTGGAATATTAAAAGCTTTTTCCCCTCGAAAATCAAGTCTCCAGAATGTGCCCTGTACGCTCGTAATAGGGCCAGTTTCTCTTGGTAGTTCAAGCACTTGAAAATTACTTGGCGTGGACGAGAGTTCAAGGTCTCAAGGCCTCTATCTGGGCCTATGCGATGGGCTCGTTCTACGTCCAGGGGCAAATGATCCTGATTTATTTTTAGCAATTTAGGGATTGTAAGGGCTGTAAACTCTAGCAGATCTTTATTTTTGACTGTTTCCGGGACGCCAATTACTCTGAGATTGTTTCTTCGGCTGCGGTTTTCAAGGTCTTCTACCTTTTCTTGCAATATTTGGTTTTGGCGTACAAGTTGTCTTACTGAGGTGGAAGCTACCACTTGTCTGTCTTCGACATCTGAAATGCGTTGCTCAACTTGAGAAATTCTGGTGGAGAATTGACGCACCTCGCTAGTAAGCGTGTCTACCCCAGCTTGGAGTGACTCCATTTTTGGCAAAAAGAATGATTTTAATTCCTGAAGCAAAACAGAGGAGTCTGTTGTGATTAAACTTGAGGATTTAGGGGAGGGCGGGGACTCAGTATGTGAGTCTGGAGCTGGTCTCTTTTTATCCGATTGTTTATTTCTGGATGTCATCTTTCCCGCCAATGAACTGGAAATAGGCGGAAAATATTTGTCTAGCTTCATACAAATCCCAGAGCCAGTCACTTGTATTATAGTTGCAAGGTTCCCAATATGCTAGTATGTGCCCTTGGGGTGAAAATATAAAGATTTATTTTGCACAGTCTCTTAGCCTCTCCACAGCAGCCTGGAGAAATCTGCCCTGCAAACTGCAGCTTTTCTGTATTTCGTAGGAGTGCCCTGAAAAAACAGCCTTCCACACTGTGTACTGAAGGTTGTTATGTATAAGGATATTGATATATATCAGAGGCTTTACTCTTCTCTCCTCCACTTTAAACAATGCAAGTGTTCATCTAGCATGTATGGCTGTTTGTTAAAATCAAGGGAGCAATTGCAAAGCAAAACAGATAGTTTTATAAAACTGTAGGGCTTCTAGGTAATGTTCTCGTAGTCTTACACAATTTCTGCCCCAAAGAGTGTAACGGTTTCTGCTTGGGAATTTAATTAGGTCTGATTATTTATATATATGAAGGACTTTAAGGCTGTGCATTAGGGGTATTCAATTGCAAGTTCCCTTTTCCTTTCTGTATAAACTCCTCTTCTTTCCCCTCTCTCAACAATTCTGACCCAGTGCAAAACGGTCATAGAAAGAGGCCAGCCCTGCGGTCTGCCGCAACTCACCCACTCCTTTGTGGCTCCGACTGATGGGGATGGCTGTTTTCCAGATCTGGGTGAACCGCTACAGGGGCTGCTGTGATGTAGGCCCAATCCAAGATGGCGCCCGCGATATGCGCACTGCTGCGCACTTTAAATTTCCCCTCCAGGGGCAAGGGCGATATTCGTCCCTTCACACAGAAGTCCAGTTGGGCTGATGTCCAGCAAGCTTCCCAACAAGGATGGCATGTGGGATAGTGTGGTCGGCAGCAGTTTAATGGTATTTACCAAGTTGCGAGGCACGGAGCTCTTTCTCTGTGCTGCTGACCCACCGCTCCGCCCACCGGAAGTCTGCTAATCCATATTTTATTGCTTTACTGACTTGTGTCATAAAGTTGGTAATGTCTTCTTTTGTAGAGAGTGAATTAAGGTCCACTTTAGTGATTGGAGTTGCGTCGCCCTCTGCGGTATGTAGGGTATGAGCCAGGTTATCAGAGATATCTAATGATGATGTGTCCATATCACCAGCAGTAGCATTATCAAATGGTTTGAAAAATGCATTAAGTTTACTCCCACCTGGGGTTGCTGGTTTTGTAGGTTTGTCTGCCCTAGATTTGTTTCTTGCCGCCATCTTGTGGGCTTGAATAAAGGTTCACTTTGTTGCGTTTTTAATGTCTGTTAGGAGAAGGAGAAGACTTTATAAATTCTTTCTGTCCTTTTGTTCACTTTTTATGTCCCTTTTTATGTCCCTTTTTAAGGGAAAGTGAAATTTAGCCCTTTCTAAAGCTTTTTGTTACAATATTATGAAAGTCCAGAACTGGAGCGGTTAATGCGTAATATTAGTAGAGGGGTTCGTTATGCTTAATGCACTTATCTTGGAACTTGGATCATGTAACTACTCCGTGTTATATTGATGCGTGTGTAAATTTCTCTCTAGAAAGCGGCTGTGCACTTTAATTTGTGTGAGGGTGAAGTTTTGCGCTGTTTGCACAATGTTTCTTTATCCCCTATTAGGCCTCACCTTGTTACTTTGAAGATCAAATGGTATACTGAAGGGTGAATCTGTTCCTGTGTGACAACACAGTATTTTGGGCTGAAGCCTCCGATTTCAGTAATGTGTCGTCTACTGTCGGTGTGATTGTGCTCCAAGGTGTGCGACCAGCGTGTGTTCTCTGTTGCATTGTCTGTAAAGATGCAACTATGGTGGTCCGGTCGTGTAGCTCCTTGCGCCACTCCCTAGTTCGATCGGATGTTTTACAGATGCCTCTCCATGCTTTTAAGGCTTAACACTGTGCCTCTGCCAAGTTGCTGTTTAACCCGGTTAGGCCGCCCATCAGGATGAATAGCTTCGGAGCATTAGAGAAATGCGGCCATGATCTTCCTTGGCCGGCTCTGACCCTCTTACTTACGTTTTTTAACTACTCAGTATGGATAAACAGGGAGTCCTGAAATATTTGGATATTAGACAACAACTATTTAGTTTAGTTTTCCTCATTTGTACATATTCTTCTCTTACTTTCTCATCATTGAAGAACTATTTCTTGTTTTTATCCCACCCTTCTTTTAATTTTATTTCATTTTATTTTAACATAATAATTTTGTTGATCTCACTTTATGCTTTGCTTTACTTCCATATTGTTAATATAGCACCTAAGCAAGTATTGTAACAATGGTTCTATAATTGTTAACAATCACCTGTGTATAATGTTACACGATTGGCTGTAGCTCCTTGTTAAGGGCCTCACTGGTTGACAACTGTGACCTCTGATGAATGGCATCTGAGAATGCGTGAAATGAGTCAGATCTTCCACAGTTGCTCTTCCACACCTGAAGTGTTTGTACCTGAACAGTGTGAATAAACAGCACTTGCATCGAGGATCTGGTTCCTTTCCTTTTTTGCATGTTTATGACTGATCGATAGAGAAAGCCACTTTGGACCGGACTCTGCCTGCTATACTTTGAAACCATGCAGCTACCCACAGAGCGCTACTGCTCCAACAAATCACACTCTGTTTTTGGCTATGTCGACTACCCGTACCCTCTCCACATTAGGAGGGAGTGGCTAACAGTGGTGAAGGATCCTGTGGAGTCAGACCCAGCAGGACTACAGAGGCACTACCGACCCGAAGGTCACTGACGAACCACAAAGTCTGATGACTTGGGGAGGTTAACCACCATCCCATCACTGGACCCAAAGGACTACTAATCCAGCTTCCAGGTATGCCACTTGAACCCTCCTGAGACCCAACCACTTATGGCATTAACTGAAATATTGTGGGGTGTGCTGCGCACAGTAGCTGCATCTTGTTTGGGACTCTGGCATGCATTCACTCACTAAAGAATGTAAGAGAACTTCCACTATACATTAGAAAGTGATTCCCCTTTACTGCCCGCCACATACTCTCCCCATAGATTGAACTTTGACTGTGACACCCGGGAATGGACAATACTAGACAACGCCAGTTACTATATGCATTTGATCACACTGGACTGTGCATCTGATTTTCTACTCAATACGAGTCGATAGGTTTCTTATTTCCCATCTTGATGTTTAGACATATAGGATTCCCTTTCCTCTATTTCTCCTTGTGGTAAAATACCTGTATTTATTTTCATGAAGTCTTCTCTTGATTGTAGACATTGACAATGATACATCTACCTCCTGGTATAGACCCTTCACTAATCCTACACCCAATTTGGTGATTCCATTTTTTAAAGTAACGGATGGATCAATGCACTACCCTCCTGTACACTGTGAAGCCGAGATCCACATGAAAGCTGAGATATACATATACATGAACGGCTGGAAAAGTGTATCCGGTATCCAGTGGGTTAGCAGTAGTATTTATCCATAAAATTTGTGAAGATGAGCTTTAAATGCCAAGATTTGTAAACAAAACTGCAAAGCCTGTCCGGTATCCTAATTTGACAAAAAGAGTGACTACAGAGGGAGCGTGTTCTACACTAAAGTGCCCTTTCTTTGTAACGCATCATCTGAATACTGGAAATGAAAGGTAAAAGTAAATTGCAGTAAAACACAGCAGAAGAAGGTAAAATTATTGTCTTGATTGTGTTTGAACTAACTGGCTCTTTAATTCCCTGATGAACCCATCAATAAGGGATTTCAGTCCTTATGACAGTAACACTCATATAGGCCTATATGCAACAGTTGTATTTATTGTTTTAGTGTGTGCATTTATAAGGGATGGTATTTCTTGTTTCATACCTTATAAGTTTCAATGCATATTGGGACTGACATCCATTATGGTGCTTGTATATTTTGAATGTTTTTTTATGTTTGTAGCATGAATTATTTTTTTATGTAAATGGGATTGTTATATGCTCTTAAAGGACCAGTAAACACAGAAGATTTGCATAATCAACAAATGCAAGATAACAAGACAATACAATAGCATTTACTCTGAATTTCAAATGAGTAGTAGATTCTTTTCTAACACATTTTAAAGTTATGTATATTTCCACTCCCCCTGTACCATGTGATAGCAATCAGCCAATCACAAATGCATATACGTATAGTCTGAGTTCTTGCACATGCTCAGTAGGAGCTGGTGACTCCAAAAAAGTGTAAATATAAAAGACTGTGCACATTTTTTTTTAATGGGAGTAAATTGGAAAGTTGTTTAAAATTACATGCTGTATCTGAATCATGAAAATTTAATAAAACCTGAGTGTCCCTTTAACATTGATTATGTAATTTGTTTTTTTCCACTCAACTCTGCTATGATGATGGTTTGTTCTGCATTTCTTCTTTATTCAATATATATATACATGTGTGTTTGTGTGTAATCAGGCTACACACATATGTTCACAGGAAAAAAATGATTTCATGCGTTTCCTCATTGGCACCACACAGCAGCTTGCCTTAACCAATATCAAAGTTACAGGAACTAAGAAAGAATTTAGAGGAAAGAGACTTTTTCATCCACTGTAAGGAGTCAATTAACCTCACCCTGCTGATTCACACAGCTAATCAGATTCCAATAACCATTGTCTAGACATGAAACATTAGTGCAAACAGTATCATTTTATTACAAGCTGTCTGCAAAAGCAGAATACAATATGTAGCAACCTACAAAGCTTCCCTGTAAAGCTTCCATTTAAACCAAGTAAGGAGGTGGCACAGAAAGAGTGAGTTTAGCACCCTTTTCTTCACAAACTCATCCCTGAAGGTTTTTTACATTTTCGTAATTACCATCATTTTAAGGAACCTTGTGGCATTCCAACGGAGAGTGTTAAAGGGGCAGAAGCTGTTCCAGTGCAAAATTGATAATAGGAGTAAATTAGAAAGTTGCTTAAAATTGCATACACTGTCTGTATCATGAAAAAAACTGGGTTTAATATTCCTTTAAAGACCAGCTGGAATTTGAGGTAAAGAAATGCCTTTTAACTTAGCAATAAGCTATAGATAAACATGTCACCTTGGTCACCTTCTTTTAGGTTTTAGGAGAACAGCTATAATCTTGTCAATATCTGCAATTGTAAGAAGATCAGGTTAGCTTCATGTGCAATTATTTCTACTTTTTACCCCTGAAAGGAAAATTAAACAGTTGGTAATAAGTAAGACTAAAATTCATTTGAATTTACTTGACAGTTGTGTGGAGAGTTGCTGCATCTTTTGCACACATCCCTGATGAAAGTATGATTCTACTTCTGGACATATCACCCTAGTCTCATTTTACTTTACCATGTGACTCCAAAGCAGGTAACTAAAACCCTCTATATGGCATTAATGTTATAATCCTCATCTGTCCATAATTCTGATGCCCAGAAGAGACATTACCCAGGTCTTAAACCAATAGTAGCCTATTGTTACTGAGGTATTACCATCAAAGCACCCTTCTCTTTGATTGGGCATCACTAAAAGGATCATTAAATACAGCAGAATTGAATATTCAACAAATGCATTCTAAAAAGACAATGCAAAAAAACATATAGGGGTAGATTTATCAATCAGCAAATGCTGCAATCTACCCCCCAAAGTTTCATGTCTGTCTGAAACATAAGTTAAGAAGCAGCGCCACCTCTGAAGTGGCGGACTGCACCCCCTGCTAGTTACTGATTGGCTGTGAATGTGCAGGGGGAGGCATTGCACAAGCATTTCAACAGAACTGCTTGTGCAATGTTAAATGCAGACAGCGTATGCTGTCAGCATTTAGAGATGTCAGGCGGACATGATTCACTATAGCGGATCATGTCTGCCCAACATATGATAAATCTACCCCTAAGAGTAGATCAGTTTTTCTGACAAATTTAGTTCCATTTTGCCTCCACCTACATCATGTAACATCCAGTCACAAAATACATATATGTTTATGCTGTGAACTCTTGCACATGCTCAGTAGGAGCTGGTGCTTTAGAAAGAATATAAAAAGACATTTTGATAATGGAAGTAAATTGGGAAAAAAAATTAAATCACATGCTCTGTCTGAATCATGAAAGTCTTTAAGTTGGACTAATGTACCTTTAAACTGTATTAAACAACTCTAGTTTTTTTTGTAAAAATTGTGCTTTGTCCTACGGTCCCTATAGAAAGTCTAAAAAAAAAGCAAAATGTGTAACCTGAGGCTTTTTAAAAATTGCAAACTGCTTAACCAACTATTTGATTTTCAGTATTTGCATGTTACTGAATTAGCTTTTAGGCCTCCTATGGCGCATGGGATAAATAAGCACCATTTTTACACTAAAAGCAATATTTGTTTAATATCCTTTTAATCCTCAGCAAACTTCTGCCAGACACCCTAGTTTGTAGTAGACAAAATGCTTCAATACATTTTTTAGTATCTTCATCCTCCTTCAAGAAACACGCACTCCAGGGGTGGAACAATAGGCGGAGCAGCTGTTCCACAAACAATGGGGTATAAAACAACAGAAAAAGGTGTCTAAAGCATTTACAGTAGCTAACATACTGTCACTGATTAATCTTTATAGTAAAGCATGCTATCAGTGGAGGCTCCTCTATATGTGCACAATCGCACGTGAACCCCTGAGAGCCCTGAGAGGGAAAACCACAAAACAAAAACAAAAAACCTTTTTGGCCAAATAAATATATTTTTTTCCAATAGCACCCCTATTGGAAAAATTATATTTATTCAACCCAAAATGTTCCAGTCAAATTTTGCAAAAAAGAAAATTGCCATTTTTACTTGCGATAGATAGAAGTATAGGCTTCAAGCCCATAGCACTTATTTTTTAGTGCTTGTAGCGCCACCCCCAACCCAGCTCCTAACCTTCCTAACCGCACAGATTTTGCTGTGCGAGTGAGAGCCACATGATGTCAGTCACAGTGAGGGAGGAGGAGCATGGTCGGCGCACAACGGAGTTGAAGGCAGCAAGTGAGAGGAGAGGGCAGGCAGTGGGCACATTCAGGGGCGGAACTTCCAGTCCAGGCAGGAGAATGGCGATCAGAGCTGAAAGTAAGTGGGCGGAAGGATCATGGGAAGCAGCCTTTATTAATGGGGATTTTTAGGGTGCTATGGGGCTCAAAAAAATTCAGAGCAGATATTACAACTGGCTGATCCTACTTGAGAGTCTAATCAAAATATTTTATTAACTCACTAACTAATATTTAAATAAATTGAGAGAACTTTACTATACTTTAGTGTAAATGTATTCATTATTATGCTCATAATCAGTTTACAACTCATACTAGGCTGAATAGTATTTTTATAGATTCATTCTTATGAATTAATATCAAGCCTTTCTTTAAAGGTCCATAACACTATTAAAATTGTGCAAAATTTGTCAAGTATGATAAATAGAAATAAATATGAAATAAACTGCATTCTGTCTGATCCTAAAAAACTGGAAAAAAACATATTTTCATAAAGAACTAGAATTATTTGTAACAATGCATCATCAATTAAAGGAATAGCATACAGAGTAATGACGTTGGCAGTTATGTTAAGTTGATTTATATTTGCTGAGATATTTCACTGCAATGTTTACAACATAAACATTTAAACATGACTCCAGATTATTTTCATATCTAGTTTACTCTATAAAAGCCTCTGCTCTAATCTAGTTAAAGTGCTACAAAATAATGACCTACAAACAATAGGACCAGTGTAGTACTCAGCAGATAAACATATTTCAGTAGGTTGATCTGAATAAGAATAACTAGCACAGAGCAAAAGTTATGCTCATCCCCTAGAATATCAATTAAGGCAATTGATCCTTTCTCCCTGCACTATTAAATGTGCTTCCTCTTCTGCAGAGCTATTGCACTAAGGACATTCCTTTCAAATTGTATTTACAAGGAGAGAGCGAGAGAGAAAGAGAGAGAGAGATTGATTTAACCCTGGTTCATGTATTGTGAACCCCCATTTGAATAACTCACGAGCCGCCACTGCATGCTATACATATTTATGCTGTACAAATGACATGATAGTTTCTCTTTCTTTTAAATGTATTTAATCAGTTTAATTTTACTAGCATTATCTTAAGGCATAATACTCCTAACTATAGCTGCCAGATGTGACCTGGGATGGCTGTCATGAATCATGCAGGAGAATCCCCTAACCAACACATCTAGCAGTTTTTATAATCTTCAACCCCTGAGGTCACAATACATTCCTGACAGCTTCAGCTTCTGCTGATGTGACAGGAAGCTGAATTCATGTTTGTGTATGGGTGAGTAAAAGTGAGGTGAGGGTAAGAGAGATGGGCCAATGAATGGTGCAGGTGGTGAGGGGGGGGGGAGTAAATTAATAAAGTAGTTTGTTATAAAGACAAGAGGTAGCAAAAATGAACATCAAGATATGGAGCATTTTAACACAAAGGTATTCAGCGAAATACACCAAAAACAAAATAACAAAGTTCTAGTGTCTTGTCCTTTGTTTACTCCTTGTGGAATTCTTATATAATTATTTTGCCTAATTATTAATGCAATCAAAAATCTCATTTAAGAAATGTGATAAGATAGTGATAACTGTCCTTACAATGCTATTCCCTATACAGGTGTTATAGGGTGAAGCAGTCAGCTGGGTCCACTAAATTACAGATAGATTACGAGTTTTGAGCGCTATAGGGATTTTAACAACCGCCACAAAAGCAGATTTATTTCACCTCCCTATAGCGCTGGTATTACGAGTTTAAAAAAAGCAGGTTGTGCGGGCGAAATGGTTGCATTGAGCACGGAAAACAAGCTCTGCTTTGACGTGCTCATGCATGATTTCCCAATAGACATCAATGGGAAGAGCCGGCAAAAAAAAGTCTAACACCTGCGATCGCGGAATAAAAAGCTCTGTAACGCAGCCCCATTGATGTCTATGGGGAAATAAAAAGTTATGTTTAAATCTAACACCCTAACATAAACCCTGAGTCTAAACACCCCTAATCTGCCACCTCCAACATCATCACCACCTACATACAGTTATTTACCCCTAATCTGCTGCCCCCAACATCGCCGCCACCTACATAAAACTATTAACCCCTAATCTGCCGCTCCCGATGTCGCCACCACTATACTAAAGTTATTAACCCCTAAACCTCTGGCCTCCCACATCACTACCATTAAATAAATCCATTAACCCCTAAACCTAAACCTAACCCTAACACCCCCTAACTTTAACATAATTAAAATACAGCTAAACTAAAGTTACAATTATTATCTAAATAATAACTATTTTAAAATAAATACAAACTTACCTGTGAATTAAAACCTAAGCTAGCTACAATATAACTATTAGTTATCTTGTAGCTAGCTTAGGTTTTATTTTTATTTCACAGGTAAGTTTGTATTAATTTTAAATAGGTAGACTAGTTAGTAAATAGTTATTAACTATTTACTAACTACCTAGTTAAAATAAATACAAACTTACCTGTGAAATAAAACCTAACTTGCCTTACACTAAAACCTAACATTACAAAAAAAAAAAAACACTAAAATTACTAAAAATAAAAATAACTAAATTACATAAAAAACAAACACTAAATTACAAAAAATAAGAAACAAATTATCAAAAATAAAAAATAATTACACCTAATCTAATAGCCCTATCAAAATAAAAAAGCTCCCCCCCAAACAAAAACCCTAGCCTACAATAAACTACTAATGGCCCTTAAAAGGGCCTTTTGTGGGGCATTGCCCCAAAGATAACAGCTCTTTTACCTGTAAAAAAAATATAAACACCCCCCAACAGTAAAACTCAGTCACCACCCCCACAACTACCCAAATAAAATAACTGTCTAAAAAAACCTAAGCTAACCATTGCCCTGAAAAGGGCATTTGTATGGGCATTGCCCTTAAAAGGGCATTTAGCTCTTTTACATGCCCAGACCCTAAACTAAAAATAAAACCCACCCAAAAAAAACTGCCTCTTCTATCTTCATCCAGCCGGCGAAGTCCTCACCCAGGTGGCAAGAAGTCTTCACCCTGACGGCATCTTCTATCTTCATCCATCCGGAGCGGAGTGGGCCCATCCTGAAGACATCCGGCGTGGAGCATCCTCTTCATACGGTCTCCACCGAACACTGGAACTTCAATGCAAGTGGCGCCATCCAAGATGGCGTGCCTTGAATTCCTACTGGCTGAAAGATTTCAATCAGCCAATAAGATTAGACTTGCTAAAATCCTAGATTAGTTGTAAGGCAGTCACTCAGATTGTTGGCCCTTCTATATGTGAACAAAGGTTTATCTCTGCTGCAAAAGAGCTAAGAACTAGATTGCTTCAGAGAGGCTATTCTAGGAAAGCCTTAGCGAGAGTCTATAATAAAGCCCTAATGAGGGATAGATCCGAACTTTTGAGGCCTAAAAGTGTAGAAAATAACAACCCACTCAGGTTCATCTCCACATACACAAGTCATAGTCAATCAGTTTCCAATATCATACAAAAACACTGGCATATTCTGCAAGCAGATGAACAATATAGAAGGGCCAACAATCTGAGTGACTGTCTTACAACCAGTCACTATAACAGAAATGCCAAGAAAACCCCAATATACAAAGGGTCAATTGCATGCGGTTGTTGTAAAGTTTGTCAACATATGATCAAAAAGAAAACCATAATGGATAGGTTCCATAAAAAGTGGTTTATTAACAACCACATAAATTGCAAAAGTACCAACGTTATATACTGTGTATCATGTGATTGTGACCTAATCTATGTGGGAATGATGACTAGATGTCTTGGGACAAGAATGACCGAACATCTAAGCAACATCAGACTAGCCAGTAAAGATTTGGAAAATGGCAGGAAAATAACAAGTGTAGCCAGACATTTTCTATTAAATCATGATGGCAAAACTCAGTCCTTTAAATGCTGGGGATTGGAGAGGTTAAAACCTGGGATTAGAGGAGGTGACACTGAACAGGCTTTACTTAAAAAAGAAGCCAGATGGATCTTTAGACTTAACTACGTTATGCCCTATGGCATGAATGAGAATAAAAATTTTAGGGTTTATTTATAGAGAAGCTAATTACAGCTATGAGCAATCATTTATATAACCTGAGTTATTATGAGTTAGAATATTTCATCATATAACACAGTAGTTATCTATTAATGTTGGATTGGTCATTATTATGTATATTATATATGTGCACCTAGGGAACACCTAATTATATATAGTATCTATATAGTATCTACAGTATCTATATGGTCCTGGGTTCGCACTATTGATACATATAATATTAGCAATCTATTACCCATTGTATATAGGATATGCACCCCGAATTGGCTATCATACTATAATTATGGATATGTTATAGGTTCTGTGAAAATAATTAGAGGTAATTTCTATTTTCCTCATATTAACCAGTATCCAGAACCTTTATTATATTGGATCAGGTATGGGCCCCATTTGTAGCCGTATTTAGTATTACATCGTAACTATTACATTACAATCACTTAACCGTGGTATATGTATGTTATGGTGATGGA
The DNA here is from genome assembly GCF_027579735.1 of Bombina bombina. NCBI lineage: Eukaryota > Metazoa > Chordata > Amphibia > Anura > Bombinatoridae > Bombina > Bombina bombina. Next base: position 607,600,132 of record NC_069499.1, on the reverse strand, counting down.
CATTACGGTCTATAATGTATATATTCATTTAGTGCATGTCCTATATAATTTTAGTTCAGACATTTGTCAACTCGAATCCCCTGCTAGATCGCACAGTGAAATAGGACAAGCATTCCTAATATATCCAACATGCCGCACCTGATATTGTACAAACATAATCTCACATTTACCACTGTCAATACTGGTCTATATGTTCTGTACATGTTATCCACAGTGTCGGGGTGATGCTCACTGTTTAATCTTGCCCTGATGTAAGCTGGACGAGTGGTTTGGATAATGATCGGTAATTGTTTGTTTGTGAGAATTTGTGTTGACAGAGGATCTAATTGCCGTGTGCACATGCTTAGGTGTTTGAGTGACGGCGAGTAATATAGGTATTATGATTAGAGGCTTGACCTGTGCTGAATATGATAGGACATCCGCTCTAATATTGCATCCAATCGATACACTGGTATCTTACAACTTGTCCACAACACGTAAGCAATTGGATATGATTGGCTAATACAGGGACGCATCCTATTGTCCCATTGTGATTGGTTCCTACTTTCTTGTGCAGGGTTTAAAAGGGTTTGACGACGGATAATCGGCTTGTCATTTTTTTAATATATTACACATTGAGAAAGGCCGTATAACGGCCAAAACGCGTTTGTGTGCTGGCTTTTAAAAATTAATAGCAATAGCAATAACTTTTAGTAAATCCAGGAGCTGCCTTTGTATGCTATCTTATGTTACCCCTGGCACCTGACGCCGATGATTCCTGCTATCAGCCAGGAATACAAGGGGGTGGCTTTTAACATAGCTTGGCAGTTTCATTGGAGTTAAAGTGTTGCTTTTTTGCGCTTTTGTTGTGGGTAATAATTTTGTGATTATTATATCGCCTTTCTTTTACTTTATATGATTTTAATTAATGAAATAAACTTTTAGTTTTAATCTGTTTTTCTCACCTCCTAGCGGTTATTAATACGCTGTTTTATCACAGATATTTACTAATTATAGGAAAAGAGTGCTTACTAATCCCCTCTTCATCCTTTTTTCTCTCCCCCTCCCTTACTTTGTGAGTATATCCAAGGGGTAGCACCGAGGTCAGTTACTTTATACCTCTAATATCCTATATATACACTTAGACACTGTGCCAATACTTATTGATTTTGTTACTATTAGATTAGGTGTAATTCTTTTTTATTTTGATAATTTATTTTTCGCAATTTAATGGGTTTTTTTTTTGTAATTTAGTTATTTTATTTTTTTTGGTTAGATACTTTTTGTAATTTCTAGAGTAGTGTTAGGATTTTTTCAATGTGTAGTTTAGTTTAATTTAATTGGTAGTTAGTCTAATTGTAGTTTAATAATTATCTTAGTTTAATTGTTAGTTTAAAATTAATTTATTTAATTTGACATGTAAGTTTAAATTTAATTTAAGATAGGGAAATTGTAATTTTAATATAAAGTTAGGGGGTCATTAGGTTTAGGGGTTAATAGATTATTTTATTATATTTTGCTGTGAGGGGCTTGCAGTTTAGGGATTAATAGGTTTATTATAGCGACGGTGTGGGCGGACGGCAGATTAGGGGTTAATAATATTTAAATAGTGTTTGCGAGGGCGGCGGTTTAGGGGTTAATAGGTTTATTATAGTGGTGACGATGTCGGGGAGCGGCGGAATAGGGGTTAATACATTTTAATAGTGGCGGTGATGTTGGGAGCGACAGATTAGGGGTTAATAAATTTATTATAGTGTTTGCGATGCAGGAGGGCCTTGGTTTAGGGGTTAATAGGTAGTTTATGGGTGTAAGTGTACTTTGTAACACTTAAGTAATGAGTTTTATGGTACAGCTTTGTAATGTAAAACTCATAACTACTGACTTTCAGATGGCGGTACGGATCTTGTCGGTATAGAGTGTACCGCTCACTTTTTGACCTCCCAGGCAAACTTGTAATACCGGCGCTATGAGAGTCCCATTGAAAAAGGACATTTTTAAAAGTGCGGTACTGACGTTGTGTGACAGGCTAAAAGGTGTGCGGTACACCTATACCGACAAGACTTGTAATAGCAGCGTTAGGGAAAATTAAGCGTTATGGGCCATAACGCTGCTTTTTCAATCATAACGCAAAAGTCGTAATCTAGGTGTAAGTTAATAACAGGATCACAGACAGTCAAAAAGGTAAATTGGGGAAGTTTGATTCAGGCCAGGTCAGTGTAAAAAAAGTTTAAACAGACAGTAGAAGGAAGCTAACATTATGCCATTAGTCATCTTTTAAAGAAATTATAGCAACTATTGACAAGGCTTGAACCTCACAAAGCAAATGACAAGACATTAAAATATCATCACAGTAAGTACAGGAATAATTTACTGCCTAAAACCACATAATAAATGAGAGTACACAGAGTGGAATAGTGGGCTTTACAGGATATGTTATAGCAGGGACTGTCATACCATTTTCATTGTTTAACCCCTTAAGGACCAGCGACGTACCCTGTATGTCACTGGCCTTTTTTTGCGACTTGATTTATAGCACGGTCTTGCCACCAGCGTTGAGACAGCTCTATTCCACAAAGCCTGCTGGAGGGAGGGCATTAATAGTGTGTTCTTGCTAGACTTGTGCTATTATGTCCTGAAAAAAACATTAACGACCAGTGACATACAGGGTACATTGTGGTCATTAAGGGGTTAACTTAAACACTTTTTTCATTAATGGTTTAGTGAAAAATGTAAACAAATTAAAGGAGCACCGGTTCTGTGGTAAAAACTTAAGGAAACTTAAGTGGCTTTGAGTACGGCGTGAAGCCTAAACGTGTCAGCCATTATTTTTACCAGCTGGGGAATCCCAGAAGTTCCCTACCCCTGTATGCATTGAACAAACATTATTTTAATAGTTACAATAAAGTTTCCTTACGTTTTAACCGCAGAACCGGTGCTCCTCTAATTAGTTTACATGATTTATCACTATTGCTGGGGCCGCATAGTGTAGCATGGATCACGGAGCGAAGAACCTGCTCAGGATTGGAGGGCAATCCCCACACACACCTACGTGTCATTCAATTACGTTGGGCTCTGGACTGACGGAGGTTACGGTACATGCCACACAGCGGAAAGAGTGTATGGAGCAGGAGGAGGGCGTCCGTGAGTAACATAAGCGTACATCTAAATCTTCATTGAAGGAAAGGGTAAGATAGATTATATAAAGCATATACCATTATACTATGCCTTGGAGTTTGAGAACCATATGTAAAGTCAAGTGTTAAAGTGATGGTAAACTCTCCCCTTCTTAAAATCAGATCTGGAATGTAAGCGCTATTTTAGATGGAGTTTTATTCATCATGTGCAATGAAGATGCGCTATAACTTAGTTATTAATATAGATATGAAATTCAAATACCCCCACGTTATACCACCCACTTCAAAAGTCAATTTTCCTGTCAGCTATATGATTGAATTACTCTCCAATCAATGCTCTAGCTACAACCAAAGTGCCATATGGGGAGAGCGCTGATTGGACAACAATTCAATCTGTTAGCTCACAGAAAATGTTACTTTTGAAGTGGGCGGAGGAGCATGCAGTATTTGAATTTCATATCTATATTAAAAAGCATGTTATACTGCATCTTCATTACAGCTAATGAATTAAACTCCATCTAAAATAGCGCTTACATTCCAGATCTGATTTTAAAAAGGGGAGAGTTTACCATCACTTTAAGAGTGTCAAGTGGCACTTCTTGGAAATTAGTATGTTGCCAATAAGCACTATGTTAGCTATTATAGTGATAAATGTTCACTTAGACTAATAAGAACAACTTCGTAATTGTGGGCACGTTTCAAGGTATTCTTACAAGTGATTTTGCTGCCCAGTCTGGAAAGTCAATAAGCAGCAGATTATACATTGGCTGGGAAATTACGCAGGGTGAATGCAAAACATTTGCACCTTTACAACTTGTTTGGAATGTATTGCTAACCCAGGATTAGCGGAGAGATAAACCAATAAGGACGGTTATAATAAGGAGTGGAATGAAAATATGTGTTTGCATACTGCATAGTGTTGAATGTAGACCAACTGTGTGTGGGATTTACTCTAGCCCAAACAACTTACTTTAGAAAGGACTTCTTAATAAACTGCTTATTAGTTAGAGTTTACTTAATTGGACACCCACTGTGTGTCGACTTTGTGTGTTAGTGAAAAATGGCCCTGTACTCAACATGAACCAGTCCTGTTTGGCTGTTTACAATCCAAATTTTTAATACTTAACTCATTTACAGGTACTGAGTACCCCAAAAAGTTTGCACGTGTAATCATTATGTATGACATTAGAAAGTAACATCACCAAACAAATACAGAAGCCGCCTGTTCAGCAAAAATACATTCTGCTATGAGCAGAACACTGCATTATGAAATATGCCATATTATCTTCTTAGGTTGCGCTTTTAAATAACCGCAAACGTGTTTGCGTGACTTTTGGGCATTTTTTCCAAACTTTTTTGGCTCCATTAATGTCTATGAGGGAATGTAATTTTGCATCCATGACTTCTCGTGTTACCACAAATTTACGAATACAAGAGCGCAAAGTTTTTACTTTCAACTCGTAAAATGAGTGCAAACCTTTGAGCGCAAGAAAATACTACTAGCAGGTTTTAACTTTCGAACGCCAGCAAAAAATACTGCTCCATTCGTAATCTAGCCTAAATGTCCCCTCAATCTCATCCCCTCACAGCTACTACCCTTCCTCTTTCTTACCTGTACTCCTGTAATCACACACATTTTCACCCTCTCAGCACTGGTATATTTCCCTCATTTCTTAAACATGCACTAGTCACATCTATCCTTAATAAACTTTCACTTGATCCAACCATCCCATTTAACTACTTCCCTTTTTCTCTACTCCACCTTGCCTCCAAACTTCTGGAAACGCTAGTATATACACATTTGTCACACTTCCTCACATTAAACTCCCCCCCTGATCCATTGCAATCTTTATTTTACCACAACACTCCACAGAGACAGTTGTCATTAAGGTTACTAATGGCCAAATTACAGCAAAATCGAAATGCCACTTCACTATGTTAATTCTTCTCGATCTTTCTGCAGCCTTTGACACTGTTGACCACCCTCTCTTGCTCCAAACCCTCCAATCCATAGGTTTTTGCAACAAAACCCACTTGTGGTTCTCCTCCAACCTATCTAACCTTAAGTGCAGCCTTCTCTGGTGCATCCTCTGCTCCTTTAACACTTTCTGTTGGGGTACTACAAGGCTCTGTCCTTCTGTCCTTCGTCCCCATCTCTTCTCAATCTATATATCATAATTAGGTTCCTTAATAAAGTCCTACAGGTTTCAATACTATTTGTATGTTGATGACACCCAAATCTATCTCTCTGCAACAGACCTACCCCCTTCCTTACTAACTCATCTCACTAACAGTCTTTCTAATATTTCTCGGATGTCCTCAAGCTAAATTTTTCTAAAACTGAGCTTATTATTTTCCCCCTTCATTTTTACCTCTTAGCCAATAGCCATGCTGGCCTATGGCACAGTGCCCTATAGCTAGCATGACTATTGGCTAAGAGGTACTAATGGCCAAATTACAGCAAAATCGAAAGGCCACTTCTCTATGTTAATCCTTCTCAATCTATCTGCAGCCTTTGACACTGTTGACCAACCTCTCTTGCTCCAAACCCTCCAATCCTTACGTATTTGCAACAAAACCCACTTGTGGTTCTCCTCCAACCTATCTAACTACACCTTAAGTGTAGCCTTCTCTGGTGCATCCTCTGCTCCTTTATAACTTTCTGTTGGGGTACCACAAGGCTCTGTCCTTCTGTCCTTGGTCCCCCATCTCTTCTAAATCTATATACTGTATCATAATTAGGTTCCTTAATAAAATCCTACAGGTTTCAATACTATTTGTATGTTGATTACACCTAAATCTATCTCTCTGCAACAGACCTACCCCCTTCCTTACTAACTCATCTCACTAACAGTCTTTCTAATATTTATTGAATGTCCTCAAGCTAAATTTTTCTAAAACTGAGCTTTTTATTTTCCCCCTTCATTTTTACCTCTTAGCCAATAGCCATGCTGGCCTATGGCACAATGCCCTACTTTATACACACTTTTTTTTTTTAACTCATGAATGTAAAATCCTAGCATTTTTTAAATACTAGGATATACCATCACTTTAATGTTTCAAAATGAGACAAAAGATCAACTGACTTTTCAATGGCCAAACTCTTGCTAGATGCTCCATGTATTTTGGTTTTGAACACTGCAATTAAATTAATCTAATGAGCTCAGATATAACTCTAATGAGCTCAGATATAAGTTCCCACATTACATTGCTCCAATTCCACAAACCTACCAAGAAAACAACAGCATAACTAGTTGAAAGTGTATCTTTTGTCGACCTATAAATATACATTACAAGACCCAGAATACAGACTTATCCATCGTAGATGGCAACTAGCTTACCTGTTGAAAATTTGTTAGCATATAGAACCCTTATAAAATAATTTAAAGAATAAGAGAAGGGAAGAATATTTAGGTTTAATTGGTTTATGTTATAAAGGATTTAGATGTGTATTAAAACAAGCAGGACGTGTATATTGTTGCACAACTGATACCGTAACAAAAATTTAGATTTGTTCAACATACAAACATTTGTTTTTCATAATTACAAAATAACATATTTTAAAATGCCCTTCACAGAGAAAATTATTAATTTTGTATATAAATTTTAATGTTCTGGACTACTCATTCTACAGAATTTACAGAACAAATTCACAAAACAAATCCCTGAAATCCTGCTCAGACCATGTTCCAGTGGTTGTTCTAATAATGACTGATCCAGTTTTATAGTGAAATTACTCTAACAACAATATAAATGTCCTTCTTACATGACACAAGTCATGGATGATCTAGAACTTTTAGGCCTAAATGTTTTGTGGTCTAGTGGAAATGCAATAAAATTCACCTAGAACATTTTGCTTTGTCTTAAGCTCTTCCCTTTCTCTCCAGTGTCTGGACTTTTTGCTGATATCACTTGCTCTTATTGACTTGTTTCAGGTGTCTTTAGTCTCTTCCATCAATCTTTGTATTTTTATAGAAATGTTCTCCTGTGATCTCAAGATACCTATAGCAGTTGTTGGCTTCCACATATTCAGTTACTGAAAGTAACTTTTTATTTACTTTAGCAGTACTGATAAGTGCAAAATGGTTATTGCTTATATAAAATCATCTGAAACCTGTTTTCTTAGAGTTAGAAAGGGAGGTGTTGAGGAGGTAAAAGGAGAGTGCACAACACAATAGACCTAAGTGAAGGAGAGGAAAGATGACACAAAGGGAATGGATGCAGAAGACACAACGGAATAAATATATATGAAAAATACATAAGTGGAGGGAATGTGAGGGGAGCAAAAGGCAGAAAAAAGAAGGGGAGATTAGCCATACAAGAAAAGGCAAAGTAGTGAGAAAAATAATTTTGGGGAAATAAAGGTGGGAGGCAAAGGAGTCCAGAGATGCAAGAAGAGTAAAGGGAATGGACACAGGAGTAATGTAGGTATGATATATTAGACAGGTTAAAATATACAAAAGGTTCTGTTGATTAATTTATAATTATTTTTTAATAAAATTGGAAAACAACAGGAAGCAAGAGTCACAAGAAGGAGGATCCTTGGATTATAAGACACATAGAAAAAAGGAGATGAATAAAAAGCAAAAGACACAAGAGGGTAGACAGGGAAAGCAAGATACATAAGAGAAGAGGATGCAAGTGAGGCAAGACAACACAACGGGAGGGCATAAAGTCACAAGGAATTGGATGTTGGATATGCAATATGTGAAAGAAGAGGAAGGGATGTTGGGACTGCAAGACACGGGGGGGGGGGGGGTGTAGTGGGAGTCAATGAGCCAACTAAACCCAACTAAAAGGAAGGGGTATATAGCTAAATATATTTTTTTGTCCATCAGCTTTGAAATCTGATTTTTTTTGGTTGTGTTATATGAAAAAAAAAGACATTCTTCATTTTGTGTATTGTTTTTTATTTACAAACATTATTTATTACATTGTATAAAAAATCCTTCATTTATGGGGCACATATTTCCCATATAAAAATATACAAATAGTATTACAAGTGCATTTATTAAAAGCAACCAATAACCATTCTGTGATTTGTAATCAGTATAAAACTCTGGCTAATATTATGGAATGTGTATTGCTGGACAGAACACTATAAGAAAATTACAGATTATAGTTGCTAGACCTTCCGACAATGAAAAGTTACAATCAATAGACTTTCCACAAAGGAGTAGTTACTTATTATTCAAACCCTAGACTCACCTTTAATGGGAGGTTGCTACTTGCAAATCAGACTCTAACAGATATTAAGTCCTTACAAAGGTAAAGGTTTTTATTATTTACAATTGTACTCATATATATTTCCTTCAGAAAGGCAAAGGATTTTATTTTTATTCTATGTGTTCAAGGACTCCTGTGCAATTGGGAAATAGGAGTATAAAAAACAACACTTTATTCGACAATCTAAAAACAGAAAACTGCAAGGGTGCTTTGAAAAATGTTCCGCGTTTCGTTCTCCCGGTTTTTATTCTAGTCTGCAAATTTTGCCAGTACGAATAATTTGAATAATTAAAGAATGAGCAGTATAAAATATTTCTGTATATAGTCTATTATTTATATTTGTTCAACTGCTATTCACTTTTTTTTCTATACCAGTTGATGTTTTATAAAAATAGAATCTCTATTACAAAAATAAATATAGTGACCTAGATTTACTAGAGCACTTTCAAATGTGACAATGATATCCATTCCTATGATATCCTATCAAGCTGATTTATTGGGATCTCATACCTTGGCGAATAAGTACAATATGATAACAGACATTTGGCATTGATATCTCACTGGAGAGTTCTGTGAATTCATAGAGATTTTTAGTAAATAAAATCACTTCATAAGTTCATAAGAGGATAATAAAGAGAGGAAATACATTGTCACTATTTTATAGTATTTTCATGTGAGCTAGCGCTACTAGTGCTTAATGCTACTAAAAACATCTGGAACTAAAAGGAAGCAACAAAGTATATTAGGTGCAGTCTGTGCTTCGCTGATTATGCCTTAGTGCTTTTTTTACAGAGACATCATCTAACAATTTCACAAAAGATCATTATACTGATTTTGAATATGGTTTCCTGTACATTTTTTTAACATTAGTATTTCATTTTCTTCATTTAAATATACCATTCACATATTGTTTTGTGCACAACCAATACTTGAATGATAGAGTTTACAGTAAAATATAAAGTGCAACATTATTATTGTTTTTTTTATATTTATTTAATAGTATAGGAGCTTTGTGCCTTATATCTAAGCATAAGCACCAACTTGAGTCACTCTTTTGAAATCAGTGGGCCACCATTTTTAAAATGATGAGCAACATATGTTTTCAATAAACAGTTCTTTCCTGTTACACTAGTTGCCACTGATATTATGCTTGGGTGACTTTATTTCCCTCCTCCTGACAATTTTCTATAGACACACTTGTGTCACTGAGTTAAAGCACAACCCATAACAGTGCTGAAAAGTTTTGACCTGGGGGTCTATTTAACATGGGCCGAATGGCCCCTGTTCCCCTTGTTTCCACGCGAGCCTTCAGGCTCACCGGAAACAGGAATTAAGAAGCAGTGGTCTTAAGACCGCTGCTCCTTAACTCATACGCCGCCTCAGAGGCGGCGTATAGCAATCCGCCCGATCATGTACGATCAGGCTGATTGACACCCCCTGCTAGTGGCCGCGAATCTGCAGGGGGTGGCATTGCACTAGCAGTTCACAAGAACTGCTGGGATAAATGCCGACAGCGTATGCTGTTGGCATTTATCGATGTGCAACGGACATAGTTCGCTATAGCCGATCATGTCCGTCCGCACAATGATAAATGGATCCTTTGAAGTAAAGTGTTAGGGTTAGAATACAAGTATAACAAAACACATATAAAACATTTTAAAATGAAGTATTACACTAATATATACATATTACATGTATAATATATGTTTATTATTGAAATAAATGTATAAATGTGTTTTGAAAGTATATTATATAAATGTATATGGTAAAGGACAAGGTGTTGGACTGGGAAGGGCTCAAATGTGTAGATATTTGTATTTGTGTATGTATATATGTGTTGATATGTTTACCGATGTATGTTCACACATACATACTCATATACACACATATAACACCTTGTCATATACTTAGGGTGACCATATTGACGCTTTAAAAAGGGACACATATGAAAAATACATATATCAGGGCTGTTTTCAGGGCTGTTTAAAGAAATG